>NC_051309.1:111109362-111412393 GCF_015220235.1 Choloepus didactylus | reverse complement strand
GATTTGGTCCATGGACCATAGTTTGCTGACTCCTCCTCAAGAATAAACTTCAACTGGAAAATAGCAATTAGGAGATTTCAGTTAGCCTTAAAGGATTTTTATTTTACAATGACTACAATGAAACCTCTTTTCATTTCATTATATTTGCAATGCTTTTTATCTTAAATTACAATATCCCATGTGGCTAAAATGTCAGAAAAAGAGAACTCTCACACATTCTGTGTGGGAGTCTTTTCAGGAAGGAAGTTTGTCAAAATGTGTCAAAAATCTACAGAAGTGTATATACACTTGATTTGACCCAGTGATTTTCATCTAGGAATTTAATGTAATGAGGATTATATCAAAGTATTTGTATATGAGGTTCTTTTATCACAGCATTGTTTATGATAGTGAAAATTAGGGCACATCCTAAGTGTTCTGCTATAGACAGATAAGTCAAATCAATTATTGTAGAGACATAAAAGAGATTACTATGCAATATTGCAAATTATTTTGTGGAACTTTATTTACTGACATGGAAAGATGCATACATTTTATGGTTAATTGTCTTAGAAAGCAAACTACAAGCATTATGCATAGTGTGTATACAAATACATGCAAGCATATTCACAGAGAACAAAATGAGAGGCTACAGGCTAAACATTAACAGTGCATACCTGTGAGATGGTAATATAGATCATTATACTCATAACAATAGCTATTTTTTAAGTGCTTAGTAACTGCAGGCACTCTGGGAAATGCTTCCTATACCTACTCTCACATAATCTTTAACTCAATCTTCCATCATAGGATTATGTTATCTCCTCTAAAGCATGGAGACATTAAGGCTTGGAGAAGTTAAGTAGTTTCCAATTCCTCAGTCCACACAGCTAGAAATGGGACTAGAAACCAGGGAAACTGGAGGTTGGACTTAGATGTGTTTGATTTCAAAATTTGTGTTGCTATCTCACATGCAATACTGTCTTATTTTCTTCATACTGATTTGTATTTATGCTCTTGCTCTAAACTATTAATTGGGTGTTTGGGAGAGAGTTAAATATGAGATCATTGGGTGTAAGTACATTAAGAAGATTTAATTGTTATGAAGCAGATTTAATCATTTCCTGCTTTGTTACCTCTGTTTCTGGAGGCACCTACCTACCTGTCCTTTCCACTAGCCCAAGGAGCTTCCATAAAGATTTCAAAGTGTAGAAACCATGACTTTAGGCTGCTGCAAAGACTAGATATTGCAGTTAGTCAGTTTTTCTTGACTAAGCCCACAACGTAGTGTGCTGGTTTGGTTGTATTATGTCCCTCAAAACACCATGTTCTTTGATGCAATCTTGTGGGGGCAGATGTTTAGTGTTGATTAGGTTGGAACCTATTGGTTTAGTGTTTCCATGGAGATGTGAATCAATTAACTGTGGGTGAGACCTTTCATTGGATTGTTTCTATGGAGGTGTTGCCCTATCCATTCAAGGTGGGTCTTTATTGGATCTCTGGAGTATTTTAAAAAGAGCCACACAGGCCCAGTTACAGCTGTAGCTTAAAGAGACATTTTGGAGAATGCAACCTAGGAGCAGAGCTGCTAAAGCTGAGACAGACATTTTGAAGATGGCTGTTGGAAGCTGACACTGACATTTTGGAGAACACCAGTTTGAAATGCAACGTGGGAGCAAGCAGACACCAGTCATGTGCCTTCCCAGCTAACAGAGGTTTTTCGGATGCCAATGGCCTTTCTGCAGTGAAGGTACCCTATTGTTGATGCCTTACCTTGGACACTTTATGGCCTTAAGACTGTAACTTTGTAACCAAATAAATCCCCTTTATAAAAGCTAATCCATTTCTGGTGTTTTGCAAAATGGCAGCATTAGCAAACTGGAATATCTAGTCAAGGAAAAGTTTGTTTTTCTCCAAAATGAAGAATAATCTTACATATTTTAAAAGTAAATTCCTTTTCTTTAAGAGACATTCTGGAACACACACGTTCTCTCTTTGCCACATCTACTGCGAGAATGAAGATCATTCTCAGCAATCAGCTGGTCGATATTCCAGAAAATGTGGACGTCATGCTGCAGTGGCGCACAGTTATTGTGAAAGGCCACCAAGGAACCCTGTGGAGGGACTTCAATCATATCAATGTAGAACTAGATCTACTTGGGAAGAAAAAGAAGAGGCTTTGGTTTGACCAATGGTGGGGAATTAGAAAGGAGCTGGCTACAGTTTGCATTATCTGTAGTCACAAACAGAACATGATAAGAGTGTCATACTTGGCTTCCGTTACAAGATGAGGTCTGTGTGTGCTCACTTCCCCATCAATGTTGTTATTCAGGAGAATGGGTCTCTGGTCGAAATCCAAAATTTCTTGGGTGAAAAATACATCCACAGGGTTCAGATGAGGCCAGGTGTTGCCTGTTCAGCATCTCAAACGCAGAAAGATGTGTTAATTCTGGAAAGAAATGACATTGAACTTGTATCAAATTCAGCTGCTTTGATTCAGCAAGACACAACAGTTAAAAACAAGCATATTATAAAATTTTTGGATGCTATCTATGTCTCCGAAAAAGGAACAGTTCAGCAGGCTGATCTAAGAGTTGTGTAGCAACCGTAAACAACAAGGTGGCAGACCTATTTGTGACTTTAAGGATGCAATAAAATTCATCTTAAAAAGAATAAAGGCATTCTGACTCTAAGCGCTTTTCAGAATCTGTGCAGGAAGTGTGGGTAACAGTTGTTAATTGGGGATCAGGAAATTTCCCCTCACTTCCCAGTGTTTTCCCTCTTCTTACCACATTCTCTTAAAAGTGAAGAGGGATATTTTAACTTATTCAAGTTAAATCTCAAGTGTTTACATAATATTGTGTTTACCCCAAATAAATTATCACCTGGATTCAAACTTCATATTTTTTTTCCTCTATGCTAGGCTATAGATGCTGTAATGATGATGGCTATTGAACTCCGACATTTTCCATTCACTGAATGAGATGAACTGTTCTCTTCTGCTAAATTGCTCTTTAAGATAATGACTCCTGACACCAAAGGTCTGTGAGCATCTTGGCATTTTGGTTTGTGTGATTAGTAGATAACAGAGTACAGTCAACATGATCAATTTTTTTTCTGACCTGTTTTGTCACATCTTTTGTTCCCAGGTTCTTGAAAAAAGCATGATGGGTAAATTCATCTTTCTTTGGAGCTGTGAAAAACTGTAGTTTTATTTATTGAATGCAGTTAAAATGGTCTATTTTGAGATGATCCCAGATCACGGGCAGACAGGTAGGCCATGTGCAGCTATTAAAGGAGACACATGAAAAATCTTGACTCACCAGTAAATTAAAAGAAATTATCAGTATAAATCTTTGTGTTGAGTTGGGAATTTAATAGTCATTATTGACCATGGATTATTTTGGAGTAGGCAAAAATCAGGTTGAACAGAGAAGGATGTTAAATAGTTAAACATAGTAATGTGGGGTTGGGAAGGGAATAGAAGGAACAAGTATATAATGAAAGCTTTGATTTATTTTAGTTCCATTCATTCATCTATTCATTTAAAAAGTATTTATTTAGCTCACTAAGCACTAAGGGCACAAAGCTCAGCAGAACAGACCCAGTCTCTGTTCTCGTGAGTTTCCTGGGTGGATGCTAAATGTCTTAGTGTCTTGAAACATGACATCTTCCATAAATCTTGAAGGTCTGTAGCTCCCTCACCTACATATACACATAATTATGAAAGTGAAAGGGAGAGGGCAATATGAAGAGTTAACTTTCTTGGCTGCGTAAAAGTTTAGATTGATTCAGATTTTTAAAATACCCGACATCACAGATCAAGACGAAAGAGGGAAAACTACACTCATAATTGTTATTTTAAAATAATGTTTTAAACTGGAGTTTTAATTCCTCAGAAGTGGCACTAAATGTTGGCAAAGTGCTGTTCACAACAGCAGGGCTGTTCTTTTTGCTGGTTTTGCCAGAGACTGGTGACTTCCTGCTTGAGCCTTTTTGTTTAAGTGGAGAATTTTCCCAATTTGACATATTTATTTTGTTATAAAAATCACATTAAAAAAGAATAATTTTGAGATAATGCCTTTTTAAAGGAATCAGGTAAAATTTATTACCTTTCCCACAAATATGAACATATTTTTTTTATCAGCATTTCAAGAATCCTGGTCTGGAATGACAAGATTTCCCTAGGAACTTGATCTTGACCTTCATTGAGCTGAGTTTCAGTGATCCAGGCTTTTTGTCTTTTAGAAGCTCTTTTAAATTAATTTCTGTGTTAGGAACAATTAGGCTCTCCTTTCAGACTCTTCGTTTTCTTATTTTGCATATGGCCCTAAAGGGGAAAAAAAGGAATTTATTCTGGAAGATAAGATGGCTGCAGAAGTATCAAGAACTATTTCCTCATATAACAGTATTTGAAAGAAAGTGTCCCTATTTTGTATTCCTTTTTCCTGAGCTCTTTGCAGACTCCTCTTATAACTCATTGGTCTACACCTAAACAAATCTCTAGCAAGGTTTGGGATTGACTTATTAGACCAATCACGATTCGTCCACAGGTCTGGAGAGCTTCAGTCTCCTCTGAAGCCAGTGTCTTCTCAAAGGATGGACAAGACATGTGTTGGCACAAAGAGTGTGTGAATGACAATTCGGTAAGCAAGCAATGAGGTTTGCCAAAGTTTTTGTTCTTGTCGTTTTGCAAATAAATGTTATCAACTATGGTAAGTTTTTTTTTCTCTTATGTTTGTTAAAAAACTCTCTCATAGTATTCTGTTTCTTCTTTAGGTTATTAAATTTCTCATCAAACTCATTGTTCATAGATACAGGTAAAATATTTTTAAAAATTAAATGATTCTTGATTATAGAATTTCTTTAATTGGAATGGCATTTTATTAAAAGAGATATATTTTCAGACTTGCTACTCTGAATTTCAGGACCTAGAAATGAAGCAGGGGAAGGGAAAGAGAAGTTCACAGTTTATTGAAGGCAAAGATACTTTACATAAAATTATTTATTTCACTAGGTCCTGGTATCAGGAGCATTTAAATCTCTGTTTCTTTTAAGGCAGTTAGATTATCTGAGATGAAAAGGGACAAGAGAGCTGAAGGATAGTAGTAAGTCATTTGGTGGACACCTGTGAAGTATCAGATACTGTATGGGGCTTTATATATGTCCTTTCTGAAGCCCCAATTGAAGTAAGAATTACCCCATTTTAACCCCTGGGAAATTGAATCAGAAAGCTTAAGTAACTTTTAAGTGGAAGAATTGGAAATCAAATCTTTCTAAATATTTTCCATAAAATATGCAAGCCTGGATAAAATATATTTAAAATAAATTACATATTTAGTAAAATTTAAGTTTGAGTTCTTACTCTTTGCCAGGCATTGTGTGCTAGGAACCTTCCATGAATTAGTGGGTTAATCCTCACAGTGACATTACAAGTTACATACTAGTTTTATTCTTCCTATTACAGATAAGGCTCACAGACATTGTCTATTCTCTGAGATCACACAGGTACCAAGTGACAGAGTCACAACTAAAATTTGGATAATCTGCTTCCAAAGAATACTCTTTTAATCACCCTCTAAACTACTTTATATTTGAATTGGTTAACAAGAAGAAAGGTTGATGTACCTAAAGCTTAAATCAAAGTTATACAGAGTACCGGGTGACATCATCAAGATGGTGGAGTAGGACACTCCGAGGAAAGTTTACCCTTAGAGACAGCTAAATGAAAGGGCAGACTCAACTCACTTGGAACTCTGGGGGAAGTCTTCACAAACACTCAACTGAAGAAACAAAAACCGACCCCCCCAAAAAAGTAGGAGCTCAGCACAAATTTGCCATTCTAGACACCTCCCTGTGCTTTTTTTTGGTGTAGCTTAGGAGATACACAGTGGCAGCGCAGCAGCCTGGGCACCTCCTGCCGAGCTCACAGACCACAGAGTCACCCCTGGCAGTGACTTCGGTCCGCATGAACATTCAGGCACAGGAACCCAAGACCACATAGATCCAAAGTGGGGCCTTAGTCCCACAAGCATACAAAGCATTTCCCTGGAAATGAGAGTGACCCATGGAAGAACTATTAGAAAGCTGTTACCCACACCCTGCCTGATCCTTAATTGCTGGTACATCTAAATTAAAAAAAAAAAAAAAAAAAAAAGGTGTTTTTGAGCACTGACCCTATTTAGCTCTGTGGGTAGAATCCCCTAAAGCAGAAATTGTCTGGAGGCAGAAAAGCCACAGGGAAAGGGAAACATGAATCTCAGTAAGGGAGAGTGGACCTAGGGCTGAAAGCTGGAGTGAAAAGGTGAACCAGTGTGAAGGAGAGGAACTGAGCCAATCACAGCTCCTGGGGAAGGAAATTTGTACGAAAACATAGAGAACATCCAGGACTCCCCAAGGAGGAATAGATAAATGAGACATCATCAAAATTAAAAACTTTTATGCAAAGGACTTCATTAAGAAAGCAAAAAGGCATTCTACAGAATAGGAAAAAATATTTGGAAATCAAATATCTGATAAAGGTTTAATATCCAGAATATAAAAAGAACTCCTACTATTTAACAACAAAAGGACAAACAACCCAATTAAAAAATGGCCAAAAACTTGAATAGACATTTCTCCAAAGAAGATACACAAATGACACAAAGATACATGAAAAGATTCTCAATGTCATTAGGCAACAGGGAAATGAAAATCAAAACCACAATGAGATATACCCTTTCTTACCCACCAGAATGGCTACTGTTTTAGTTTCGTGGGCTGCTGGCACAAATACCATGAAATGGGTTGCGGCAAGCAATGGGAATTTATTTGCTTATGGTTTTGATACTAAATAAAAGTCCTGACCTAGGCATCATCATGCTGATGCTTTCTCTCTGAAGATGGTGGCATTCTGGGGCTGGCTGCTGGTGATCCTGGGGTCCTTAGCTTGTCATGTAGCAAGGCACATGGGGGCTTCTCCTGGTGTCTCCCTTCTCTTCTGGGTCCCATTGAATTTCAACTTCTTGCTTCCATGGCTTTCTCTGTTTTTGTCTGAATTTCATACCACTATGAATGACTCCAGTAATAGGATTAAGACCCATCCTGATTGAGGTGAGTCACACTTTAACTGAAGTAGCCTCATCAAAAGGCCCTACTTAGAATGGGTTCATATCTACAGAAATGGATTAAATTTAAAAATATGTTTTTCTGGAGTACATGCAGATTCAAACTACCATAGCTACTATTAAAAAATGGAAATTAAGTTTTGGAGAGGATGTGGAGAAATAGCAACTCTGTATTTTGTTGCTGCAGATGTGAAATAGTCTATCTACTGTGGAAAAGAGTCTGGCAGTTCCTTACAAAGTTAAGTATAGCATTACTATAAGATCTGGGAATTACTACGATATGGGAATTACTATATGATCTGGGAATTGAAAGCAGGAACTTGAACAGATATTTGCACACCCTTGTTCATTGGGACATTATTTACAATTGTCAAAAGGTAGAAGCAGTCCAAATATCCATCAACAGAAAAATGTATAAACAAGATGTGGTAATACATACAGTGGAATGTTGTTTGGCTGTGAAAAGGAATGAAGTTATAATACATGCTACAACTTGGATGAACCTTAAAGGCATCATGTTGACTGAAATAAGCCAGATACAAAGGGATATATACTGTATGAACTCACTTATATGAAATAAAGCAGAATATTCATATTCATAAAGTCAGAAACTAGAATACAGTTTGCCAGGGCTTGGATGGGGGAGTGGAATGGGGAACTAATATTTAACTGGTATGGAGTTTCCGTTTGGAGTGATGAAAAATTTTTGCAATGGATGATGGTGATGGAGGCACAACTTTGCATATGTATAATCACCACTGAATTGCATATTTGAAAAGGGGGAAAAAAGGGAAATTTTAGGTTCTATATAAATTAACACATTCACAAACCCATAGAACTGCACAACACAAAGAATGGACTCTGATATAAACAATGGGCTAAAGTTAATAGCATAATTATGATAATACTGTGTCATCAATTGTAACAAAATTACCACAATAATGCAAAATTTTAATAATAGGGATAAGTGTGTTTAAGGAAACTTTATAATTTCTTCATGATTTTTCTATAAACCTACAGCAACTCTAATAAATTTTTTTAAAAAAATTACACAGAGCACCCATGGAAGGACAGTAATGGAAAGTCAGTGATATATAAATTGTTGAACAGATCTTAGAGGGATTTTAAAAATTCAATCATGAAAATAATATTTCTTATGAAAATAGCATATGCTTGGAAATATTTATTTATTATTAAAGAACATAGTCCAGCTGCCTAATCAATTAGTCAGTCAACTAAAGGATCAACAAAAGAGATACTCAGTCCCTGAAAAGGCATTATAAAACAGAGTGCTGAGGCGAATTTCTACAATGTTATTATTTGGGCTCTGGCAACAAACATTATCAGATAACTCACACTTGTGGCCATAATATGCCACAAAAGAGAGGCATACAGTAAGCAGCTGGACTTGCTGCCCAGCCCCCTAAGTGGGACATGACTCCCAGGGGTGTAAATCTCCCTGGCAACGTGGGACATGACCCTGGGGAGGAGCCTGGACCTGGCATCATGGGATTGAGAATATCTTCTTGACCGAAAGGGGGAAGAGAAATGAAACAAAGTAAAATTTCAGAGGATGAGAGATTTCAAATGGAGTCAAGAGGTCATTCTGGAGGTTATTCTTATGCATTATATAGATATCCCTTTTTAGTTTTTAGTGTACTAGAATAGCTAGAAGGAAATACCTGAAAATGTTGAACTGCAACCCTGTAGCCTTGATTCTTGAAGACAACTGTATAATTATGTAGTTTACAAGGTGTGACTGTGTAATTGTGAAAACCTTGTGGCTCACTCTACCTTTATCCAATGTATGCACAGATGAGTAGAAGAATGGGGATGAAATTAAATGAAAAATAGGGTATGGGATGTTTTGGGTGTTCTTTTTTGCTTTTATTTTTACCTTGTTTTTATCTCTTTTTTGGAGTAATGAAAATGTTCAAAAATTGATTATGGTGATAAAAAAAAAACTATATGATGATACTGTGAACCACTGTACACTTTGGATGATTGTATGATATGCAAATATATCTCAATAAAATTGCATTAAAAAAGAGATGCATATACACTTGAATATATATTTGTAACATATCTTAAAATAAAAAATATATTCAAGAAACATAAAATGGTTATTGATACAATATACCCCCCTCTCTAAACAACTTAAGATACCCTGAAATTTCAAAAACTATGGTAACAGGCATCTAATATGTGTCTATAGAGAAAAAGTGAGGAGAAGCAGTGATATGTCATAATGGCAGGTGGTGTTTATGAACTCATAATGCAGGTATAAATCTCATTTTTTCTAAATGCCAACAATATCTTTTCCTCACAGCTTACTTGAGTCATTGCCCAGAAACCAATGGATGAATGTGAAATGTATCAAGATATGAAGCAGGGTGTTAATTAGTTAGCAATGAATGAAAATTCATGATATGTGAAGAATTCAGAAGTGAAGTGATTATAGGAATTCCTGTGGTTCAAATAAAATGTTTTTACTTTGTGAGTTGTAAAATTGTTTCTCAGCTAATTTGAGTAGCATCTCTCTTGTCATCAATAAATGATATATAATATACCATATATTTTTGAACTAAAATTATTTTTGCTTTGAGAAATTTTGCTTCATTCTTTGATATAAATATCTAGACTGAGAATGATTCCTCTGAGTAGCATTTAACACACTACTGGTAGGAGTAAACTTAGAAAGTATGTCAGTTTGAATTATGCCACAGGGATTTTTAGGCCAGAGTGTAGAGGTTGGTGTGTGTGTGTGTGTGTGTGTGTGTGTGTGTGTGTGTGTGTGTGAAAAGAGTGAGGCACTTATTTATTTATTTATTTATTTTTGTTGAGATTGTTCACATGCCATACAATTATCCAAAGATCCAAAGTGCACAATAAATTGCTCATGGTACCATCATACAGCTGTACATCCATCACCACAGTTAATTTTTTTTTTTAATTTTTAGAACATTTTAATTACTCCAGAAAAGAAATAAGGACAAAAAAAGGAAACTCAAATCCTCCCATACCCCTAACCAGCCCTGTCTCCATTACTGACTCTTAGTATTGGTATAGTACATTTGTTACTGTTGATGAAAGAATGTTAAAATACTAATTGTAGTAGAGAGTTTGCAACAGGTATATTTTTTCCCTATATGCCCTTCTATTAATAACTTCTAGTTTTAGTGTCACACATTTGTTCAAGTTCATGAAAGAAATTTCTAATATTTGTACAGTTAATCACAGATATTGCCCACCACAGGATTCACTGTTTTATACATTCCCATCTTTTAAACTCCAACTTTCCTTCTGGTAACATACATGACTCTGAGCTTCCCCTTTCCACCAAACTCACATACCATTCAGCACTGTTAATTATTCTCACAATATGTGCTACTGTCACCCCTGTCCATTTCCAAACACTTAAGTTCAATCTAGTTGAACATTCTGCTCATAATAAGCAACTGCTCCCCATTCTTTAGCCTCATTCTACATCCTGGTAATTTATATTTCATGTCTATGAGTTTACATATTATAATTAGTTCATATCAGTGAGACCCTGCAATATTTACCTTTATTTGTCTGTCTTATTTCACTCACAACAGTGTCCTCAAGATTTCTTCATCAACCCATTTTTTTAAGGCAGTTTTGCTCACACACCATGTATTCTGTTCTAAGTAAACAATCAATGGTTCCCTGTATAGTCACGAATTTATGTATTCACCACCATCACCATTATCTATATAAGGACATCTCCATTTCTTCCACAAAGAAGGAGGAAGAGTCAAAGAAGGTAGAGACAAAAGAAAGAAAAAAAAATGAGAAAAAAAATAAACATGACAGCTAGGAAGAAACAAAGGGAAGACAGCATTAAGCTAAAGTACAACAAAGAGTCAGACAATATCACCAATGCCAAGAGTCCCATACCTCTCTCTTATGTCCCCCTCTTACATGCATTTAGCTTTGGTGTATTGCCTTTGATACATTGAAGGCAGCATAATACAATGTTTCTGTTAGTTATAGTCTCTAGTCTGCAGTTTGTATTTTTCCCCCAATACCACCCTATTTTTAACACCTTGCAAGGTTGACTTTCATTTGTTATCCCTCATGTAAAGACATATTTGTACATTTTTATCACAATTGTTGAGAACTCTAGGTTTCACCAAGTTATACAGTCCCAGTCTTTATCCTTCTTCTTTTCTTCTGGTGTCCCACATGCTCCTAACCTTCCTCTTTCAACCATACTCACAGTCATCTTTGTTCAGTGTACTTACATTGCTGTGCTGCCATCACCCAAAATTGTGTTCCCAACCTCTCACTCCTGTCTTTTCCTATCTGTCTGTAGTGCTCTCTTTAGTATTTCCAGTAGAGCAGGTATCTTGTTCACAAACTGTCTCATCATCTGTTCTTCAGAGAATATTTTAAACTCTCCCTCATATTTGAAGGGCAGTTTTGTTGGATATAGGATTCTTGGCTGGCAGTTTTTCTCTTTCAGTATCTTAAATATATCACGCCACTTCCTTCTTGCCTCCATGGTTTCTATTGAGAAATCCGCACATAGTCTTATCAAGCTTCCTTTGTATGTAATGGATCGCTTTTCTCTTGCTGTTTTTAGGATTCTCTCTCTATCTTCGACATTTGATAATCTGATTATTAAGCATCTTAGTGTAGGTCTATTTAGATCTATTCTGTTTGGGGTATGCTGCGCTTCTTGGATCTGTAATTTTATGTCTTTCATAATAGATGGGAAATTTTCATTGATTATTTCCTTTATTATTGCTTTTGCCCCTTTCCCCTTCTCTTCTCCTTCTGGGACACCCATGACACATACATTTATGCACTTCATGTTGTCATTCAATTCCCTGAGACATTGTTCATATTTTTCCATTCTATTCCCTATCTGTTCTTTTGTGTGTAGGATTTCAGGTGTTTTGTTCTCCAGTTCCTGAGTGTTTTCTTCTGCCTTTTGAGATCTGCTGTTGTGTGTCTCCATTGTGTCTTTCATCTCTTGTTTTGTGCCTTTCATTTCCATAGATTCTGCCAGTTGTTTTTTCAAACTTTTGATTTCTACCTTATGTTCACTCAGTTTTCTTTGTATCTTCATCTCTTTTGCCCTATCTTCCCTAAACTTTTTAAATTGCTTTAGCATTAGTTGTTTCAATGCCTGTATCTCAGTTGAAGTGTAAGTTTGTTCCTTTGACTGGGCCATAACTTCGTTGATCTTAGTGTAGGTTGTAGTTTTCTGTTGTCTAGGTATTTGGTTTCCTTGGTTACCCCTCAGGTTTTCCTAGACCAGAACAGGCTCAGGTCTCAGAAGGGGGCAATATTTAGTATCAGGTTTCCCTGAGGGTGTGTCTTAGAAGATTTATACCCCTTGTGAGGCCTCTAGCAGCTGTGCTTTTCCTAACCTGCCCAGCAGTTGGCATCTGTCAGCCTGTTGCTCCTGACTGGTATAAGGAGGTGTGGTCCACAGTTTCTGTTTTGGCCATTTTCCCCCAGGCTCTGGGGTTTGGTTCTGAATGGGAGGCCAGTGGTAGGGCTGGGCACCACCTCCTTCCTCTTACAGAAGATACACCCCCTAGGGAGTGATCATCAGCATTTAAATAGGTTCTTTGTCTTTCTGACTCTGCTATCTCCACCCTTGTCTGGGTCAGAGTGCTATGAACTGAAAATGGATGTGGCTTTCTCCACTGAGCCACCCAGGTTGAGAGAGAAAAAGGCACAGAAAGCCCCCTTCCAGGCCAGTCCACATTGCCCCTGGCTTCACCTGCTGGCCAGAGATAGCACCTGGTCCTCTGGGCTCCCCCTGCTGGTACAGAGAAGTCCTCTGGCTTTTTAAGTCAGTCATCACTAAAAGCCTCTGTCTGCTTGTTGGGGATTTGTCCTTTGTATTGAGCAGTCTACTTTTGCTAATTAAAACCCCAGTTAGAGCTGGACTGATGTATATTTGCTTGTTCAGAGAGTGCTGCTCTCTATCACAGTGAGGCTTTGCAGTTCAGGTTGCCGTGGTGGAGAGGGGGCTCCCGGATCTGTAAGTTTTTACTTATAGATTTTATGCTGTGATCACAGGCATTCCTCCCAATCCAGGTTAGTGCATGATGTGTGGACAGTCACGGTTGTCCCCCAGCAGTTATTCCAGATTATTTACTAGTTGTTCCTGGTTGTCTATTATGTTCCAGGGGGACTAATTAACTTCCACTCCTCTCTGTGCTGCCATCTTCTTCCATCTTAGAGTGAGGTATTTTTAACTTAAACTCTTATGAAGTGAAGTGCCAATAGATCCAGAAGCTAACTCTCCGAGATTAATCTTTATCAGGAGGGGTCATAGTCATGATTCAGCAAGTCCAAGGGAGAATGAGAAATATCAAACTTTTTCAATAAGAATAAAAGGAGAAATTTCTTAAATGAATTGTTACATTGTGTGTTTTGGTTTGCTAAAGCTGCTAAAATGCAAAGTGCCAGAAATGGATTGACTTTTACAATGGTGATTTATTAACTTACAATTTGCAGTTCTTAGTCTGTGAAAGCGTCCAATTCAAGACATCAACGGGATTATACCTGGAGACAGACTGCTGGCATCTGGGACACCTGTCACATGGGAAGGCACATGGTGATGTCTGTTGGTCCTTCTCTCCTGGGTTTCATTGCTTTAGCTTCTGCCTTCTCCATCTGTGGCTTTTTCTCTAAATCTCTCTGGGTGTTTCTCTATGAGTTTCTCTTCATTTCATCTCTTGGCTTCTGTAGGTGTTTTATCCTCATATAAAAGACTCCAGCAAGAGGATCAAGACCCACCCTGAATAAGGAGGGTCACATCTCAATTGAAATAACCTAATCAAAATGTCCTACCCACAATAGATCTACACCCACAGGAATGGATTGGGATATATAACTTCAAACTACCACATTGAGTAAATTCATATTTTAAAATTTGATTCTTAATTATACTTTTTCCTAGATATTTAGGACATAGTTCTCACTCTCTTATCTCCTAAAACCCCCAAAATATTTCCACTCCCCCCTCTTATTTAAGGACTTATTTCCTACTTCACTGAGAAAGGAAGAAATAAGAAGAGGACTTCCGTAAGCTGCCACTACCACTTCTACACAGCTATAGGCATCTGCTTTCTCTTCTGACATTATAGTTAAAAAATCTGTTACTACAGGAAAAAATATTATAGGACTAACACTAATGGGACCTTATCAACTAGATACCATGCCTTCTCCTTTATTACAGAGCATGGTCGCAGGAGCTTTCCTTCCTGGTCTTCATTTAAAAAAATTGGTCTTTTCTACTGGAGCATACAGGCATTCTTTAAATTCTCCTAGAAGGGGAAGAGGAAGAGGAAGAAGAGGAAGAAGAGGAAGAAGAAGAAGAAGAGAAGAAGAAGAAGAAGAAGGAGAAGAAAAAGGAGAAGGAGAAGGAGAAGGAGAAGGAGAAGAGGAGAGAAAGAAAGAAAGAAAGAAAGAAAGAAAGAAAGAAAGAAAGAAAGAAAAAGAAAGAAAGAAGACTTCCCTTCTCTTGACCTCACCTTCTCTTCATTCCTGTCTCATTTCTTGCCTCTTCTTTACAGCCAAGGTCTTGAAATGAATTTTATCCACTGGTTACTCCAATCCTTCTCCTCCAATTCTTTCTTGAAAGCAGTATCATAAAGATTTTGATGCCAACATTCCACCCAACTGCTCCAGTGAAGATCATCATTGATCTCCTTGCTGCCACATCCAGTGGTCAATTCTCAGTCCTTATTTTAATGGCCTACAAATATTTGACATGGTTGGTTTCTCCACCTCTTTGAAATATGTTGCTCACTTAGTTTCTAGGACATTATAGTGTTTTGTCCTCCTATCCCATTGAACAGTCTTTCTCAGTCCTACTCACCTCTTTGACCTTTAAACTTTCTAGTATCCCTCTACTCAAACTTCAAACATCTCTATTCTTTTTACACTCACTCCTTAGTTAATATCATCCTGCTTGATGATTCCCAAATTTATATCTTCAGCTCAGAGCTCTCTCCTGAACTTAAGACTCAAGATCCATCACTCTACTTAACATTGCTCCCTGGATGTATAACAGACCTTTTAATCTTAACATATCCAAAAACCTGATTTTCTCATATCTTCTACCTCTAGCAAAAGACAATTCCATCTTTCTAATTCCTTAGGTAAAAACTCAAAACCATGACTTTGTTCTTTCTTGATCCCACATCTGATTGGTCTTCAAGTCATTTGGGCTATGTCTTCAAAACATTTCCATAAACCTACCATTTCTCACTACCACCACATCTGCCAATCTAGTCTGATTCACTGTTATTTCACACCTAAAGTCTTGGAACATCTTCTACCTGGTTTCCTTTTTTCTGTCCTTGCCTCTCCTAGCATGTGCCAGTTTGAAACTGTTTTGTACCCCAGGAAAGGCTGTGTTCTTTTAATCCAATCTTGTGGGAGTACACATAATTGTGTGTGGGCCATTTTGATTTGATTATTTCCATGAAGGTATAACCCCACTCATTCAGGGTGGGTCTTGATTAGTTTACTGAGGTCCTTAAGAGAGGTAAGAGAGGACACAGACCCAGATGCTTGGAGATGCAGACAGGAAGTTGTTTTGAAATGCTAGGCTAAGAGATGAAGCCCAGAGTTTGCCCCAGAGGAACTATGAGAGAACCCCCAGATGTTTAGAGAGAAAGGCCCTGGGAGAACAAGTAAGGATGCACAGGAGCTGAGAGAGAGAAGCTAAGAGAGACAGAAGCCCAGAGACATTTTGGAGAAAGCCATTTTGAAACCTGAACCCAGGAGCAAAGTATCAGCAGTCACCAGCCACGTGCCTTCTCAGCTGACAGAGATGTTCTAGATACCATCAGCCTTTCTTCAGTGAAGGTATCCTCTTGTTGATGCCTTAGTTTGGACACTAATGGCCTTAGAACTGTAAATTTTTAACCTAATAAATCTCCTTTATAAAAGCTATTTTTTGGTATTTTTGCATAACAGCAGCCTTAGAAAACCAGGACACAGTTTATTTTCAATTCAGGTGCCAGAATGATCTTTTTTTCTTTATTTTAAAATTATTTAGTGAGAGATATCAATTTCCATTGTGAAGATAGCAGTAAAATTTAACTTGGTTCAATGAGCCATCTTGTCCCTGCTAGGCATTTGCATATTATCCATAATCTATAGCATTTGCTTGGGGAAACCTTAGGAGGAGGAGATACAGTTTACTAAGTTGATTCACATCCTAAACATTTTTGATTCTAAATCATTACCTAAACCCAGGTTAAGAAAGCAGTTTCATTTTATGGCTTGTATTCCCACTTTTCTTCATTTTGACATGGTCACTCATATTTATTTAGAAATACTATTATGAACCAGTGATCTAGATCTATGCTACTTCAGAATGATCCTTTTTAAACATAAGCCAGATCATGTAATTTCTCTTTTCAAAACTGTCCATGGCTGTTTCCCATCTCATTTGGAATACAAGTGAAAGGTCATAATATGTGCCTTTCTGCCCAGAATAATTATTTCTGACCTCATCTTCTGCTACTCTCTTCCTAATTTCCTCCCTTCCAGCCACACTGACTTCCAGGATGTTCCTCCAACAGGCCAAGTATGTTTCTGTCTTGGGGCTTTTGTACTTGATATTTCCTCTGCCTTGAACATTTTTTTTCCCATATATTTGTGAAACTTGCTCCCTCATTATCTTGAGAATTTTATTCATCTTCTCATTGAGGTGTTCCCTTACCAGTTATTTGAAACTGCAACCACCACATACCTTCCTCTATATTTTCTGTATCACATTCACCAACTGATATATTAGATAATTAGATATTTTACTTAACTATTTATTTATTGTCCATTGTCTCTCTTAGAATATATGCTCTACGACAGCAGGGGTTTTTGACTTCTGTAACAGTAGTATTTAAAACATTTCCTGGCACATTGTAGATACTTTGTAAACATTTGAATATGTTAATATATGAATAAAATTGGATAGGTATCCAAACGTAACTTGTAAAACTTTTCAAGAGGTGTGAAATAAATTAGTGATTTATGTCATTAGGTTTAGGTCTTTTAACATAAGAATTCCATTGTACAAATGTAAAAGATACTCTTTACACTTTTTAGAATGGACATTTTATTGAACTGGTAAGGCAATATAGAGAATTAAATGAAATTCAGTCAAGCCAAAGGTTACAACTTTCATTGTTAACTTACAGCTAATTTTTTCCAAAATAGAATTTTGTTGCCTTTCAATTCAGTGGTTATGAATACTTCTTTCTATTTTTTCTTTCAGAAATGAATTATCTCTGTAGGTTATCTGTAGAAAAGTGGGAACTTTCACATTTATAAATGATCTTTTGAATGCCAACATAAATAGTAGGGTGAAGGTAAGTTAGCTAAAGTTAGATTTTTGAGGAACTCCTAAACTCTAAACAAGAGGTTTCCAAACTGTAAGGTGCACAAGATCCCTCTGGACTTGCTTGTGAAGTACAACTTCCTGGGCTCTATTCTTGGCTTGATTTACTAGAATCTCTGATGATGGTCCCAGAAATCTGCTCTTTTACAGTGCCCCAAGGGATTCTGATGCAGGAGCTCTGTGGACTTCACTCTGAGGTATGCTGCTCTGATCACTCAAAAAATATTTAATATCTTTCCTAGAAATCAGGTAAAGGCCAATGGCTAGGAGAAAAATATCATAAATTTCACTCCTGTAGAGACCAGTTATTCTAGTTACCATTTGCAGCTTAGCTGCAAACTGTACTCTACCTCCAAGGTGCGCATGGCTAGGAGAAAAATATCATAAATTTCACTCCTGTAGAGACCAGTTATTCTAGTTACCATTTGTAGCTTAGCTGCAAACTGTACTCTACCTCCAAGGTGCGCATATGCTATGGGTTACAAAGGGGAATGAATAATTTCCACCATTTGATCAATATCAACTTATCACCCTCACAAGAAAAATAATTCTAAGGAAATATCACTTAACTATAGACGTCTAGAATCACCATTGGGCTATATTTGGTGACTCGTCGTCATCAACTCCACAAATAGCTACATTTTGTTTTGTTTCTGTCTTAGAGTTTTGTCCCCTTGCTCCTTTTCTTATCCTAAGAGAACCAGGTGATTAAAGGGGTCAGAATATGGCACACTGTTACCATGGAGACCATAAGCTACTCAACTCTTACACTGGTGTTTTTTTTTTTCTTGGTTTTTGTTTTTCATTTTCTAACCAGCTGTTATTCTCTCTGAGTAAAGGATTTTTATGAAGTGGAAATGTGAGCCTTTAAAATCTTTCCTTTTAGCTCTAGTTTGTATGAGAGTGGAATGCCACTAAGTGCTTTTAACTACTCCGGAACAAAGGGGCAAAAAAATGTTGGGTTTTTGGTGGTGACATTTCCTGACACCATGATGTTTGTTTTATGAAATTGTAGTTATTTTCTTTTAAGTTTTTGTTAGCATATAATAATAATGAGTGGGAACACGTGGAATGCTTTTAATGCACTCACCTCCTCCTGCTATGAGAGAAGGAAACTGACATATTGGTAATTGCAGAGTATTCAATGAAATTCTATCAACCCCTTTATAACAGTAGCTGCCATTTGGGTACTTACTATGTCCAGATACTCTTCTAAGTGTTTACATGTATTATCTCATTTAATCTAACATCAACCTATGAGATGGGTTCTATTAAGATCATTTTATTGAATGAAGAAATTGAAACATGTTGAGTTTAAGTGACTTGTGCATCACTATTAAGTGATGAAACTAGAATTAGCCCCAGAGCCCACATTTTGACTTTGATCCCTGTTCCAGAGAAGCTGCCGCTGAATCAATTGTACTTATTGTTACAGTGCTGCTCTGTAACTATAATTAAGGTCACATTCATGTAGGATGTGGGTGTGCAAGTCACAAGGCTGAACCAGTAGTTATTTCAGCAAGTTGGGAAATATCCTAGAATTAGGGTGTAACAGATACCTCTAGTGCTTGCATGGCAGCCCCTAAGTCCAGCTCCAATTTCAGGAGCAGCTGTGGTGGACAGTTCTTTGACAGTTCAGTTTCAACACAGTCAGCCTCCCACCTGGAACCCAGATATGGGTCTTTCTGAACTTTACACCAAGTCTTCCCTGATGCTCAGGAAGATCCTTATGCTGTGCACAAGAGCAGCCAGGAAGTAAGTGTGGGGGAGTTAATATGCCCAGGGACAACCCTCAGCCAATGAGAGAAGGACAGAGAGATTGGTGCATAAATGCTCCAGGCTCTATTGCCAGCTGGATAATTTTACAAGGCATTCTGTATACTTCTCAGGGGTCCCGGTAGAATCCAGAACCCATCCTGGAACAATCCAGCAATGACCTCAATAAAACATCTTTACAGTGGCTTTTCCTCCTTCCCTGTCTTACCTTTTCCACTTCTTTACTCCTGTTTCCTGGGATCAGCACCTAAATAACCCAGCTGCATTAATGTCCTTGTCTTGGGTTCTGCTTTCTGGAAGAACCCAAACTAAGAACGAGAGCTAATTCTCATTATTCAAAAATGTGAATTTTGAAGACTTTGAAGACAGAAACATTTGTGTATATGTTTGAATTATGGCTCTGTCACATATGTGCCCAACAACATTGTCAGTTAAACAAATATTATGAGCCTCAATAACCTCAAGTGGAAAAATTGGGAAAGTTATACTACCTCATGTGATTGTTGTGACCTTATTCAGAAGCCTGGTATAGTATGTGTCCTGGTGGGGTTATGATACTCACCCCACCTCTGCACTCCTGTCTGTGAGCAGGTGCTAAACTTGGGAAGAAAGAGGAATGGGGGATAGCCCAGAAGACATGTGTATGGGAAATGAGAACTCAGGACATACATTTTTCTCCTCTAGGAAAGTAAGGTAAACTAAATGTTGGTTAGAGATCTCTGTTCATATAAATGTGGCAGCGGATTTGTGAAGCAATGTTTTCTCAATATTTTGATAAGCAAGTTTGAGAAAAGGGTCTGTTTTTCTCCACTCCTCTTTGAGGAAAGAATGATGAGTCTGTTGCAACCTGAAAAGAACTCTGGGGCCTCCGACATTGCCAAAAGCTTCTACTTAAATTATACCTTCATTTATTAAAATGCTTCTACTTTATTAAACTTTCTGTCTCCTGCTGTTGTATAGATGTTACAGTGAAAGGGAATGGAAAGTGGGTGAATGTGGAATGTATCTGCAGTTGCTATGGAAACGGGAGGTACAACCATTCAGTGAAGAGAGAGTGTTCACCCAGGAATTCTCCAAATTGTCCCCAAAGGCCATATGACTGTGTGCATGAACTGCATAACAAGGCTGGTGCTGTATGTCCACTGTCCAACCCCAAACCTAGGTAGGAGCGAGTTTACCTAGCATACACAGCTATGCATCCATGAAGATAATAGAAGTCATCTGTGCTATAGTTCTCACCTTTGTTTTTGCAAATAACAGGGGAGACAGAGTGAATGGCAATAAGAATGACTTATATTTGTGCAGCTCTTTCCACATTTCCAAGGGATTTTATATTCATTGACCCATTCAGTCTTCTTAAGAACCCTGGAACACAGGCAGCCTTGGCCTTACTATCCCGGTATCACAGGGGAGAATACTGATGCACAGGGGATTTTTTCAAGGTCATATAACAAATTTGTAGTGAAAATGAGACTAATTTCCTGGACTTTTGTTTGTGAAACCTTTCCTTTCTGCTAAAGCATATCCCAGAGATACACTGGAGGAGAATAAACGACTTGGGGGTTTGTTTGTCTGGATTCTGGAAGAAACCCTGATGGTTCTGTTGGAAGCTCTATGCCAAAGTTCTATATGTGGGTCCACCTTCTCTCCATCCTGTGATCCATATTTGCCCCTAGCTAAAGCTCAAATTATTTTTCAGTAGGACAGCTTTTTCTTCCATGAAACATTTCTGAAGTTAGTCTATACACACTTATATACCTTTCTTGAATGCCCACATCATATATTCTAACCCTGTTTGTACTGTTTCATGTAAGAGAACCTTGCCTCCTCACCTAGATTATCACTTTTCTGCCAGCAAAAGTCATAAAATTATATTGTGAGCTCTTCATTTCCCCCAGTTTCTAACAGTGTTGGACATAATTTGTTTAGCTATGTTGATTGATAGCATGATGCTTTGCAGCATCCCTTATACTACAGCTTTGGTGGTTGTTCTTATTTGCTTATTTTATTATTTGTTTGTTTTATTAAATAAAGTCATATTTAAATTTGTGAGATTATATCCCTTTTATGACTTATTTGCAGTCCAAACAGAGGCAAGTAAACAATTTGCTAACAATGTCAGAACCCCTCTCAATTGCCATGGATTCCTTAAGTTTCTGTACTAATTTAGTGAATTCAAACCCAAGTTTGACTCCTAGAATCTTAGGATAGTTTACTGACCTCAGGATGTGTTCCTACATTAGAAGAATGAGCAATGAGTTGTAAGCCTAGCTCAATGGAGTTAAAAGGAAGGCCTAAACCCTTCATACAAGTGAAGTTCCTGTTAAATTGCAATACATTTATCATTTCTTTCTTAGTTTACTCCTTCTCTAGACTTAAAAAATGCACTTAATGAATAATGGCTTAAACTCAATAAAATAATATTTCTGATTCATGTAATTGTCCTTAGTGGGCCAAGAGGACAGAGGTGTAGCCCACCACTCATTTAGTCTTGAAACAGATGGAGACTTTGCCTCTTTCAGGGAGTGGCTTCCAAGTTCACCTTGAGGATGTCTCTATTGCAGTGAGCTGGAAGAAATGGGCCAGGGCTGGATCACATGCACTCATACTCACTAGCCTCACCTAACTGGAAGGGAGTAGAAAATCTAGTCTGTGCATCCAGGAAGAAGAGGAGAACATGGATTTGGGGGAGCAGCTAGCATACACCCACTTCCATCACCACAATAACCTGCCTTTCATCATCAATATCCCTAGTGTTATCAGGAGATACAAAAAACAGCAAAAAGAAGAAACTTATGAATGCTTCCTTCATCCCCGAATAGAAGTTTATCTTTGGGGATGTCAAGCACTGATCCTTGGTCTCTTAACCCTTGTCAGTGAAGATCAACGGAATTGTAAAATGAACTTTCACAAAGTCTCTTCCCAAAGACAAGCAAAAGGGGAGAAAAGATTGGCCAAGGTCAGTTTGTAATATTCAAGGTTTTCAGACTTGGGTGACCAGTAACATCTCATTTCAATTTTATTTGAATATTCATTCCCTCTTTAAAACCTCACACACGTTACCATCCTCCCTGTTGGGAATACTGGGCCTGGTGACTAGTATTATGAAAGAGAAGGAATTTCCCCTGAGGAATTTGTGATTGAGTAGAAAGTGGAATACGGCTATTGTAGATCTGTGGGAAGGAGATGTGGCTCAGGGCCTGGTTTTGAGTTGGAGCTTCATGGATCACCTTGTAGGGGGTGACTTCTTAGATTTCCATGAAATCACTGATGCCCGGTGCCCCTGAAATTTCCTTGCACCTCTTGATTACACTGAATGGCACTACCCCATTCTTTGTCCACTGTGTAGGGTTTTGTCTTGATTTTTATTTCTTTCACACAATGAAACTCCTTATTAAAATAGCTCTTGACAGATTCTCCTCTTCATGCCCTTCCCCTAGGAATGGCCTCTACTACCTTCTTCCGAGTGTCACATATACAGTTTACTTACATTGAGAAGCCATCACCTGGAAGATAAGTAGTGGATATTGTCAGTGTAGGAACATAAACTCAGATGACTCAGTAAAACTTGGAATAAAATATCTGTGTGGAGAAATGTAACAAATCCTTTGTTGTGAAGTAGGGATAAACATATTAAGAACTTTGCATAATTATTTCCTTTTATAATTATAGCAATGCTATAAAGCAGCCATTATTCCATTTTTTTTTAAATAGAAGGGAAACTAGGACATAAAAATTGTTTAGTCATTTTTTTCCCAAGGTCAAATTGCTGGTAAGTGTTAGAGTAAGCATTTGAACTTAATTCTGTCTAATTTCAGGCCCTATGTACTTAAATATTACTCCAGTTGGCTTCATCCTTGGGATGAAATATTTTCCATTTGCCCTTAGGTACTACTTTAAAGATAAATTGATCAAAATGACTGGAAATGATTATCATCAAAATAACTTCTTAAGTTCATATCTGTGTATAGTATTGGGCTAGGTGTTAGAAAGAAAAAAAAAAACTTGCCTCTAGAAGCTTATGCTTGACTGCATCAATACTTCTTAGTATCTCTTGAAACTGTGGGTGCCAGATATGTTTTATTTCAATGTCAGGCTTCACATTTAATTGTTGAAATTTGACATATCCTTTAAGATCACTTTGAAAATCACCAATTCCAAGAATCTTTTCTAGATCAATACAAAGGCAATTTATTTCTTATATTCATAATATATTGTCAAAATTCTATATATGCTTTAGAGTTTTTATTCCAGCTTGGTTTTTCTCCCAAAAGGGTTTCTGGAAGGCAGAGTTACATATTCTATGTATTTTTGCCCTTCATGATGCCCCACATGGAGCCTTATACATAATTAGTATACTGCAGATAATGGCAGAAATGAGAGCAATACATTCTCTTAGCTTGAACATGACCCTTTTTAAGCTTTGGTTTTAAATGGAAAAATTCTACTCTGAATTTTGGTTTGCTTCAACCTGTCTTTCCCCAAGCAATTCTGGAAAAGAAGTCCTTGAAAAGATAAATGAGATGAAGGAAAAAATTTGATTGATTAGAAAATGTAATTCTCCCTAACTTTTCCAAATTTGCTCCAAAATTATGTCATAGCTTAGATGAACTATTTTATTCTTTCAGTGTTTATATTTTGCTCATCTAGGAGGTACATACTGCTGTGAAGAATTTGTATCCAGTGTTACTAAGAGCAGTGCATTATCATATTCAAAAAATTGAACTGTGTCTTGGGAAAGGTAAATAAATTCACAACCCCAGGGGAGATTTTGATAAATCTTTGGGTTCATTTATTGGTTCCTTTAAAACAATTTTATAATGAAGATAATCCAGCACCATTTCACAGACCTTAAGAAAGTAAGATTTTAAATGCAGTAAATAATAATGAAAATATTGATCCTCACAATACAAGTGTGCTAAAAATTAAGAGCATTTTCTTTCTCCAGCACTAGAATTGCAATGGTTTCATTTGTTCTTTCATTCTTTCATTTGTTCATTCATTCATTCAAAAAATTCTTTAATCACTCCCTACCTTGCTACTTTAAGGCAGCTTTGAATTTCTATTGTAATTTACCCTCCAAATTGCCCAGAATCAATTCAAAGTTCTAAGAAACAATTGATCCTTATTACAGATCCCTTTGTTGGTCATTTCCCTGAAGTCTCTCTTGCTGAAAGGGGAGCTTGAATGACATTCCCTCTATTCAGGGAAGACATACTCATTGGTATGAGTAATTGCCATAGCTTATGCTACCCATAAAACTACAAGTATGTGGCAGCTCAAGTTAACATATCTAAGTAGAGTGCTATATATTTGAACAATTCATAATAATGACAATATTTATGATTTTGTAGTTAAAATTGATTTTAAAAATGGCATATTTTCTGAGAAAAGTGCTTATGCTCATCTTACAGGGACCCTTGAACCCTCCAAGATTTTATCCTTTTAAGGTGCCTCAAATTTCAAGTAACAGGACTTTATTTTATTGACCTGTCTCTTGATCATCTTCAGGATTACAAGTGCTCTGAGTAGTGATAACCCAATGCATTGTTTGCTGCACATTAAGAAGCACCAAGCAAGGAGGAAGCCTAAAGATCAGAGTAACCGATGGAAGCCTCCACCCAAAGCCACCAAGAATAAGACAGTACATCAATTTTCTGAGTAAGTATGTAACTTCTATTGAGTTATTGAAAATTAAATTACAACTAAGTTTTTATGGAGAGAATGTGCTAACGAGTTTTTAGTAGTAGGTGGAAGAAAGAGAAAAGATTTTAGGTGTCCTTTGGGAGAACTAAGCAGAGATAAATGAGAAATCATTTAATTAGCATCTAATCAGCATATGTACTGAAACCGAAAAACAGTCTTTTGCCTTAGAACAAAATGTGTCCCCATTTTCCTCCCGGAGTTTGAAAACGTAAAGCATGGCGTTTTGGAGAATTTGTTGATTGTCTTTCTGTTGGTCTACTCTTCTCTGCCCATCTCTTCCCGCTGGGGGCTGGTCCCTTCTTCAAGGTGATGGAAAAGACTGAGAAGGGAGTGTGAGTCTAGAGGGGAGCTTCTTGATTGTTTTGAACCCCTGCTCAGAGTACCAGCGGTATTAGCATCTGTCTTCCCCCAATCTGGGCTTCCTGAGCATCTGCGAATTCTTTATTGAATTAGACCAGGCATGACATCAAGGATGGATAATGATATGATTTATTAGCCACACTGACAGTCAGCAGGTGAAGCACCAGACAGGATCAGCAAGCTTCTTCTTTAGGTGGTGGACTCAAGGTATCACATGTAAGTAGAATGACCATAAATCAGGCCAATATGATTTATTGTCCCAATTATGACACATTTGAGTGCAAAAGGAACTATTAATTATTAAATTAAGATGATAGGCTTAAAGGAGAACTGTCCCAGGCAAACCAGAATATATTATCATCTTACATATAAATTGCATTCTTTGTAATGTCATCCCATGCCTGGGACACAAACTCCTTTACTTACTCTTGGTTTCCCATCAAGACAGAGCTAAGCAGACCACATAATAATTAGCACCTATTTACTGCTTACTACATTTGCTTATGGCTTTTCTCACTACAATACCATTATAAAAAGTTTGGGGTCCTATTGTTAGAGCAACAAGGAATGGAGTCTGTACAGTGCAGACATGATTAAGATCATTGACTGTACTTGGTCAGATTCCTTCTGTGTTGTTGTCTTTTCTCACAACACATTCTTAAAGGAATATAAGAATACATACCATTTCACAGTGCTATCAATTTTCTCTCTTCATAGTATTTTTCTCCCACTCCAAATTATGGCTGGTCAGCATAGTTTGCCTAAATTTACTAATTTAACTTATTCTATTGCTCCTAGCTAAAGTTGACGGCTTTCCCCTTCTATTATAATAGAGATTTCTATTTCTGGTTAGCAAACTTGCCATTCAACCCTATTTAAAAATTTTGCATATTAGTTCTTTACTTTGTTCTTGGTTTCTATATTTTATGTATTAAAATGCAAATCATTTGATTTTTATGTATTTTAGTATGCTCACTTTTAAAAGTATAAAATATTTCAACAATCTAACAATTTAATAAAATTTGAACAAGAAAACGTATCTACCGTTTTGACTACAGAGTAATAGTAATACTTGAGGAAAACTCCATGGTCTTTAGGATGTTAGTAAAAAGTTTTTAAAAGTGGATTTTATGTCTATCATATTAAGTATTTAGAATCAAATATTAAATTTGTTTTCATCTCACAGATGTAGTAATTTTGAATAAAATCTGAATAGTTCTAAAATCACTGATGCACTACTAAAACCAAACAGAAAGTCTTTAAGAATATAAAAATTAAATGATGGATCACATATTCTAGACTACATATTTATTCATGTAGGTTTTCTTGCTTGCTCTCCTTTTATGCCTGCTTTTGAACACAGGTAAACTATTTTATTTTCTCAATATTTTCAAACACAAAGCTATAATCTTTGATATGTAAAATAAAAGGGTATATTATATACTGTATCTGCCTCTAACACCAAAATTCATTTTTTTTAATAAATAAATTAAGAAAATGATTACTGAGAGAGAAGCAGTTCCAGAAAGGCAGAGTAAGGACTTCTGAAAACTTGCTCTTTTGTAAAAACAAGAACAAGAACAAGAATACTGGCTAAAATTGTTAAGCTCAACTTTTTCATAAGGCTGGAAATTAATGGCTTGAAAAAATTTTAGGAATGTTTATTCAAACATTTATTTAGCTGAATCTTGGTTTTAATTTGCCCTAATCCCATCCCTCTCTCCCCAGCTCTGCAGTAATTTTTTTAAAGACACATTTATTAGCATCATGATCAGATTATTACTCTTAACAATCAATAGCATGGGTGCAAAAAAAAAAAAAAAATCTCCATTAAAGCCTTTTGTTGGAATGCTTTACACTTTCCACAGGACAAAAACTAAAATAACCTGTTGTACAATTAGTCACAAATATAGTCCTTATAGTTTTTTGCCCATACACATGAGTATTGTCTAAAACACATCTTCTTTATAAAAGTTAGTCCCTGCCATCATTATGCTTGACTGAGTTCACTAATCTGTTGTAACCTGTAGCTTCCCTGTTACTTCTCTGGCTCTCCTCTCCTGCTAAGCTTTGTTTCCTGGCAGTAATTAAAACCTTTGCCACTGCCGTAGATACTGCTGATGCTAGAACCACCATAGCCACCTTGGTTTTGTGGTTTGGCAAAGTACTGGCCTCACCACCATAAGGGCCAGAGCTTCTGTCTCCAAAGTTTCCTCCCTTCATAGGTCCAAATTTGAAGATTGATTGTTGTAATTGCCATAATCATTGTAGCTTTCACCACCTCCAGAATTGCTTCAATCATTACCAAATCCATTATAGCCATCCCCACTGCCACCATATCCATCACCACCTCGGCTGCCACCAAAGCCACCATGACTGCTGAAGGTTCCTCCATGACCAAAGTTGTCATTCCCACCAACACTACCTCCACGACCACCACTGAAGTTTCCAGAACCGCTTCAACCTCTTTGGATGGAGGAAGCACTGGCTGTCTCTTGCTTAGACAGGACTTTCTTTACTATACAGTTGTGGCCATTCACACTATGGAATTTCTGAAAGACATTCTTATCCACAGAGTCATGGTCATCAGAGGTTACAAAAGCAAAGCCTCCCTTCTTGCCACTGCCTCAGTCAGTCATGATTTTAATCACTTCAATTTTCCTTTACTGCTCAAAATAATCTCTTAGGTGAGCTCTTCAATTTCTTCTTTAATGCCACCAACAAATATCTTTTTCACAGTTATGTGGGCACCTGGTCCTTGAGAGTCTTCTCTTGAAACAGCCCTCTTTGGTTCCACAACTCTTCCATCCATCTTATGTGGCCTTGCATTCATGGCTGCATCCACCTCCTCCATAGTAGAGTACATGACAAACCCAAAGTCTCTGGAGCATTTAGTGTTTGGATCTCTTATTACCACACAGTCTGTGAGTGCTCCCCATTGCTCAAAATGGCTCCTCAGACTCTCATTGGTTGTTTCAAAGCTTAACTCTCCAATGAAGAGCTTTTGAAGCTGTTCAGGCTCTTTAGGAGACTCTTCACTTAGACATGACGGCAGTGGGAGGAAAGAGTTCAGTGATGTTTCCTTCGCTGTGTCCATGGGCAGAAAAGCTGCAGTAGTTTTTAAAACCAATAACCTTGCAACTGTGGTAGCTGTGAAGACCAGCAGCCTTGTGGTCACTGGAGGGTTAAGAAGTGTCACTCTTGGGCCTACCTGGTAGGTTGCTGAAAATATCCATTCTCCAGGCTTGTTTTTATTTGACCAGATGCAGCTCCCACTCATGTAAACAGCCCTATCCTTATGACATTTGTTGGAAAAAATCAGTGAAGATTGTTTAATATCACAGATGCCTGAGTTAGTGTTACCAGTTGAGGTTAATAAGAGGATGATGAAAAATATTAAAAGCAAAAATGAGGAATGAGATATCCATAGGGGGCTTTGCAAAGCTTCAATATATTCCTGGGAATATAGAAGGGCTATGTACATGTCCAGGGCAGGGTGCATGCCCAGGAAAGACCTGAGAAGTCCATTAGCTCTTCTCTCTGGCTGACTTTGAAGCGCTGCACAAGAAGGAAGTGAAAGCTAAAGCAGGAGGCTGACTGCCTCCTGGAGTATTGAAGGTGTGCCCCAACACACACACAGAGCCCCTGGGCAAATGCTGGGCATTTAAAGAAAACTCTGTCCAATCATTAAACAACCACTAAGCTAGCATAGCAGGATTGTGGGGTTCTACACAGGAAAAAAAGCAGTTAATATAACCTGACACTAAGGAAGTTCAGATATTGAATTTACTGTACAAAAACTTTAAAAAAATAAAGGACACTATGTCTGCAGAATCAAAGGGAAGCATGAGAACAATGTCTTACCAAACAGAGATTATGAATAAAGAGATAGGGGTTAGAAAACAGAAACAAATAGAAATTCTGGAGTTGAAAAGTGTAATAACTGAAATGAAAAATTCATTGGAAGGGATCAACAGCAGATCTGAAGTGACAGAAGATAGAACCAGTGAACCCGAAGACAGGTCACTTGGGATCATCCAGTCTGAGTAACACAAAGAATGAAGAAGAAAAAAAAAGGAACAGAGCGTCAGAGATATGTGAGATACCTTCTGATGTACCAATATATCAGGAGAAGAGGGAGAGAAATGGGCAGAGTGAATACTTAGATAGAGTAATGGCCAACAATATCCCAAATTTGATGAAAAGCATTGATCTGACATCTAAGAAGCTCAATGAACTCCAGGTAGGATAAAATCAAAGAGATCCACCCTCAGACATGTCATAGTCAAATTCTAGAAAGCAAAATGCAACTAGAGAATCTTGAAAGCAGCAAGAGAAAAGCAACTCATCACATACAAGGGAACCTTACTAAGATTAGCATCTTATCAGAAACTATGGAGGCCTGAAAGCAGTAGATCAAGCAAGAATTCTTTATCTGGCAAACTATTCTTCAAAAAAATGAAGAAATTAAGACATTCCCAAGTAAAAACTAAAAGAATTAGTAGCTATCTGGGTTGCCCTACAAGTCCTGCAGGCTGAAATGAAAGGACAATAGACAGTAACTTAAATCCACATTAACAGAGAGCTCTGGGAAAGATAACTATGTAGGTAAATATTAAAGACAGTATGAACATATTTTTGTTTGTAACTCTTTTCTTCTATCTGATGTAAAAGACAACTACATAATGCAAAAATCATAAAACTGTTCTGATGGGCTTATAATGTATAAAGATGTAAGTTGTATGGCAACCACAGCACATATCAGGAGGGAAGGAATGGCACTATATTGGAGCATAGTTTTTGTCTACTATTGAAATTAAGTAGGCATTAATCTGAACTAGAATTTTTAAATTAAAATGTTAAATAAAATCTCCAGGGTAACCATTAAGAAAATAACTTAAAAAATCACTAAAAGAAACAAGGTAATTAAAATGTTATACTATAAAATATCTATTTAATATCAAAGAAAGAAGAAATGGAGGGATAGAAGGACCAAAAGACATAAGATCTACAGAAAACAAATATTAAGATAACATATAGAGTTGTACTTTATCAGTAATTACATTAAAAGAAAATGGAATAAACTCTCCAATCAAAAGTTAGAGATTGGCAGGATGAATTAAAAAATATATGTATAAGAGACATACTATAGATTGAAAGACACAAATAGGTTGAAAGTAAAAGGAGGTAAAAAGTACCAGGAAATAAACAGTACCCAGACAAACATTACTCAAAAGTGAGCTCTAGTGGCTACACTAATATCAGAAAAAAAATAGACTTTATGACAATGATTGTTCCTAGAGACAAAAAAGGGCATTTATAATAATGAAAGGGTAAGTCTATCAGTAAGACGTAATAATTATTTAAAAACGCACTTAACAACAGAGCCCCAAAATACATGAAGAAATAAACTTAACAGAACTGAAGGGAGAAATAGACAATCCTACAATAACAGTTGGAGGTTCCAACACCTAACTTTCAATAATGGGAAGAACAACTAGGAAGAGCATCAACAGAAAGACAATATGCAAACCAACTAAACCGGCACTATGGGCTGCTGATATGTATACCACTCTATCCAATGAGAGCATAATGCACATTCTTCTCAAGTGCTCATGGAATGTTCTCCAGGATGGATTATATATTAGGACATAAAACAAGCTTAAATAAATTTTAAGTGTGTGAAATAATACAGAGTATGTTCTCCTATCACAATGGAATGAAATTAGAAATCAATAAGAGAGACAAATATGAATGATTCACAAATAATATGGAAATTAGACAACACACTTAAATAACCAGTGGGTCAAAGAAAAAAATCACAAGGGAAATAAGAACAAACTTTTAGATGAATAAGAATGAAAATTAATATGCTAAAGTTGATGGGATATAGCTAAAGCATAATTAAAGCATTAGAAGGATATTTATAGCTGTAAACATCTCTAGTAAAACAGAAGATAGATCTCAAATCAATAATCTAACCTTCCATGTTATGACACAAGAAAAAGAACAAACTAAGCCTAAAAAAAAATAACACCTTCCCCCCCAAAAAAAACATAAAAAAACAAAAAACAAAACAAAAAAAAAAGAGAAGGGAGGAAATAACAAAACTAGAGTGGAAATAACTGAAACATAGAATAGAAAAATAATAAAGAAAAAGTTGGTTCTTTGAAATCATCAAATTGGTAAAACTTCAGCTATACTGGCAAAGACAAACAGGGAGAAAACTCAAATAAATAAAATAAAAAATGAAAGAGAGGACATCACTATTGACCTTACTGAAATAAAAAGAACATAAGTAAATACTATGAGCAATTATTTGATGACAATTAGATAATCTAGATGAAATGGACAACTATCTAGAAAAACACAAACAATTAAAATAGACTCAAGAAGAAAGAAAAAATCTGCATAGATACATAACAACTAAATAGATTAAATTAGTAATAAAAAAAACTTCCTACAAAATAAAATCCAGGCTCATATGGCTTCACTGGTGAATTTTGCCAAATGTTTAAAAAAGAGGAGAAAACACTAATTCATATGGGTTCAGTGTTACCCTATGAAACATAAATGAACTTTTGCATTATCCCTCAACTCTTCCCTTCCCCATGAGCCCTAGAGAACTGATGGTTTCCCTAGCAGTAAAATAGTGCATCTTTGCTTGAGGAAAACAGCATTTCTGCACATACTAAAGTAAGCTTGATTGGCCAACTTTCAATCCTTAATTTGAAGGTATCACAGCCAAACACAATGCACCAATGCCTCAACCCCACATCCTTTGTACAAACTTATAAAACATTGCCCTGTCCTCTGGTCACCATGGACATTTGAGTTCGAGAATTGCTGTCTCTCCTCTTGCCACCAAGGATGAGGACCCCATGTAGCTCCCCTAACAAATCTGCTATTTTTCTCACCAAGTTGGACTTGTGTGAGTCATTCTTTGGTCTGTCGTGCCCCTTGCAGTTTGGTGGAAGGCTGTCTTATTACACAGCTTCTTGCCTTACTCAGATCACCCGAATATCAAATCTAGACAAAAGCATCACAAGAAAGAAAACTACAGAACAAGTTTCTTTTTGAAAATAGATGCAAAAATCCTTAACAATATACTAGCAAACCAAATCCATCAACATGTATAAAGGATTATACAAAACGACAGAGTGGGATTTACCACAGGAATGCATGGTTGGTTTAACATGAAAATTAGTCAAAGTAATAGGTCATATTGATACAATAAAGGATAAAATCCACATGACCATCTCAAAAGAGGAAAAAGCATTTGACAAAATCTAACACACTTTTATGATAACACTCAAGAAATCGGTGAAAGAAGAGAACTTCCTCAATCTGATAAAGGGCAGCCACGGAAACCCCCAAAGGTAATGCCATACTTTATGCTGAAAGACTGAATGCTTTCCCTCTAAAGTCAATTACAAGACAAGGATGTCTGCTTATGCCATTTCTATTCAATGTTGTGTTGGAAGTTCTAGACTGGGCAGTTAGGCAAGAAAAAGAAACAACATACATTTTGTAAAGTAGGAAGTAAAATTATTTCTATGTGTAGATAATATGTTCTTGTATATAGAAAATCCAAAGGAATCCATTAAAAAACCATTGGAATTAATAAACAAGTTCAGTGAGTTTTCAAGATAAAAAGACTAAAATACAAAGGTTAATTATAGCTTTATACATTAGCAATGAACTGTGTGAAAAGAAAACAATTCAATTTACAACTAGCATCAAAAAGAATAAAATACCTAGGAATACATTTTAAAAAGAGAAAGGCATGACTTATACACATAGAACTACAAAATAACTTGGATAGAAATTAAAGAAGACCTGAATAAATAGAAAGACACCCATGTTCACAGATTGGAAGATGCAAGATTTAATATTGTTAAGATGGCAATATTTCCCTTCTATTTTTGTTGTTGCAGAAGTTGAAAAACTGATTGTAAAATTCATATGGACATGCAAAGCCTCCAAAATAGCCAAAAAAATTATGAATAAAAGAGTACAAAGTAGGAGGACTCACATTTGCTCATTTCAAAACAATACAAAGTTAGAGTAATCACGACAGTATAAGAATAGACATACCAGTGAATGGAATAGAAGTGAGAGTCCTGAAATAAATCCTCACATTAACAGTGAATTGAGTTTTGACTAGGGTACCAAGACTATTCAATGGGGAAAAGAATAGTCTTTTCAACAAATGGTGCTCAGACAACTAAATATCCATATGCAAAACAATTAAATTGGATCCCTGCCTCACAATATATACAAACATTAACTCAAAATGGATCTATCATCACCTGAATGTAAGAATGAAAACTCTAAAGCTCTAAAAGAAAACACAGGGGTGACTCTTCATGAACTCGGATTAGGCAATGGTGTCTTAGACACAACAGCAAAAGAATGAGCAACAAAAGAAAAAAGAGTTAAATTAAACTTCATCAAAATTAAATACTTTGTGCTCCAGGGGCATCATTAAGAAAGTGAAAAAACAAACCATAGAATGGTGGAACATATTTGCAAGTTATATTTTTGATAAGGGCTTGGTATCCAGGATATATAAAGAACTCTTACAACTTCACAATAAAAAGACAATGATTCCAATTAAAAATGGGCAAAAGATCTGAATAGACATTTCTGGGAAGATGTGTGAATGACTATAAAGCCATGAACAGACACTCAACACACATTAGTCCTTAGGGAAATGCAAATAAATAACCACAACAAAATACTACTTCATACACACGAGGGTGGCTGCAATAAAAAGACAGATAATAAGTGTTGATGAGGATGTAGAGAACTTGGAACTCTCATGCATTCTGGTGGGCATGTAAAATGGTGCAGCCACTGTGGAAAATAGTTCAGTAATTTCTCAAAAAGTTAAATGTAGAATTACCAGATATATGCCATTCCTAGGTATATACCTAAGAGAATTGAAAAAATAAATCATGCAAAAAATTTGTCTGCAAATGTTAATAGCAACGTTATTCACAATAGATTAAAAGCGGAAACAACCTAAGTGTCTATCAATCAATGAATGGATGAACAATACGTGATGTACCCACGCAATGAAATATTATTCAGCCTTAAGAAGGAGTGAGGTACTGATATGTGCTACAATACAGGTGAACTTTGAAAATGTTATGCTAAGTGACAGAAGCCAGGCACAGAAGGCCACAAATTGTATGATTTAACTTATATGAAATGTCCAGAATAGGCAAATTCTTAAAGACAGAAAGTAAACTTGTGGTTTCCAGGGCATAAGGGAAGGGGGGAATGCGAAATGACTGCTAATGGGTACGGGGTTTCTTTTTGGAGTGCTAAAAACATTCTGGAATCAAATAGTTGCATGAGGCTAGGTGATTCCAACTGTGGGAGACTGCTATAGGAAAATATCAGTGCCAAGACAGAGGTACAATTCATTATACCAGAGGATTTCCACCTTGAGGGACATCTTCCTCCTCTCCAAATTAATTAAAAATCTTAGGCTCAAGCCCTTCCTTCTGGCAATCTATCACTAGTTTACCTCTCTAACATTCCTTATTTATAGGTGGAAAATGTGATACAGTTAAGTTTGAAAATACTATTAAAATATACCGCAACATTAATGAACTATACAAGATTAACAGATATATGGACCGAACAGAGAATTTGAAATAAGCCAGGAAAATAGACTCAGAGAAATGGGTATCACGGCAGATACTATAGGTTGGCTCACACAACATTGTTTCCAAACTAGTTCTGCCTTACATTCATGTACTTTAGAGTCTGGGAAGGCAAAAACCAACCTTTGAGAAGGTCTTTCAGCTAGAGCTGGATATGTGAGACAATTCTAGACAATGAGATATAAGCAACAGTCTCCTGAGGATTTCTGGAAAGCCTTTGCTTGCTTGACAAAGGTGTTGCTTCTTCCCCTGTTTGTCGTCTTTGCCCTCTCTTACTTCTAATTGATGCTGGAGGACAATCACCGTATTGATATATCATCCATGAAGAAAAAACCTTGGCCCTAACTCTGTGAACTGTTGAACCAATGCCAGCAAATGCACACTTCCAAACCTCTTGCTGTTTGTGAAAAGTAAATAAACTAATTTGTTTAAGCCACTATATCATCAGATTTTATTTTGATCACAGGTATAAATAATTTTTAATTTGTGTAGATAGGATATTGAACATATGAAGTATAAAACAAGTCATTTACAGGGTTCAACTAGAACTAGTAAGAAAAATGCAATAGATTAAAGAACTCAATAGAGAGGGTAAATGGCTGAATTCGAAAGCTGTAAGATGAAGTTCAGGTCCTACCCAGAAGGAATCAAGAAGGGACAGAGAGATGGAAAATATAACAAAAATTAAGAGTTTAAGGAAAATTGAAGTAGTGGCATCAATATCTGAATAAGACGAGTTTCAAATTGTAAGACAAATGTAACTGGAGATAAGGAAATATTGAAATTTCCTATAATTAAGGGAAGATATAAGAACTTAAGCTGAAAGGCTTCATGGAGTGTAAGAATAGGTAAATGATAGCTTACACCTAGGCACATTATGGTGAAATTTAAGAAGAGCCCAAATATAAGGAAAAAATTGGAATAGCTTTTAGACATTGAAAGTAGACCCCCTCAATGTAACAAGAAATGCATTGTTATCAGATTGCTCAATAGCAATGCTGGATAATGAAATACTATTTTTAGAGTGTTGAAGAAAAAGACCTTTGAATTTAGAATTTTTCCCTGCTGAATTATCATTTAAATGCTTGAAAAAAATTCTAACGTAAACAATGCCTGGTCCTGTGGGTATGAACCCATTTGTAAATAGGACCTTAGAAGATGTTATTAGTTAAGTTGTGCTCCAAATGTATGACAGTAGGCTTCAATCCATTATGGCTAAAGTCCTTATCAGCAAAGGAAATTGGACACAGAAAAAGAAGGCATGGAGAGCAGCCAGAAGCTGGAAGTCAGTGGAACCAGAAAGGACAGGAAAAGATGCCGCCATGTGCATTGCCACATGAAGAAAAGCCTAGGAACCCCAAAGATTGCTGGCCAGTCAGAAGATACCACTTCTGGGAAGAAGCAAGCCTTCTAGCCTCTGAAGCCATGAGACAGTAACTTCCTGTTGTTAAACCAACCCATTGTATGGTATTTGTTTCATCAGTTAGGAAAGTAAAACAGAAGGCTTACCACATAAAGATCCTTGTCTGAAAACAGGACAGGAGTCAGTAAAGTATAGCCACTATGTACATTTGTAAATGAAGTTTTATTGCAACACAGTTCTGCTATTTTGTTCAGGTATTGCCTATGGATACTTTTGTGCTACATGGTATAGTTAAGTCATGCAATAGAGGCTCTAGATAGCCCACAGGCCTAAAATATTCATTATCTGACCCTTTACAGAAAAAGTTTGCCAACTCTTGCTCTATGACAGAGTATGCAATCAAGAAGAGAAATATATATAGGAGGATACTTTGAGACAAGAGAAGTTAGAATGAGTAAAAAACTTGATAAAGTTTACTGTTGTCTAAATAATAAAGGACTAAAACAAACTAAAGTACATCCAAAAAATTCCATCAAATAAATCAAACATGTTTTATTTGATGACAGCACGAGTGGGAAGAAAAACTAGAGGAATTCAGTTTGTCTTGTTCCGGCAGCATATGGCTTTTCAGATTTGCACTGAACAATGACACCACATCTAAGGAGGAGCCGCTCACCACACACACATCTTAGAGAGATAACTTGGGCCTGAGTTCTGCCCCTCACTTCACTGCCTTACTTGTGGACAGTGGGGTGAGGCACAGGTATGTGCAACTATGTCATGATGCATGAGCTGCCTAGAGTGTGGCATGTACAGGCACTTAGCCACGGCTTCGGCTTGCCAGGGCACTAGAACCAGGCCAATCCCCTCCCCCTACCTGCTGATTTTTTTCTTGAGGAAGGGTTACCTTTCTCTAATTCACACACATTTTCCTGATGAATTATCAGGTGCCCCTTTTTAAGAGGATGATTTAATTATGAATACTTTTAAAATTAATAGGAAAAGTAAACAGATGTGTGGCTATCAATAAATTGGTGGAAATCAAGGGAAGTATAAAAACAGACCAGCAGACGAATAGTCTATCTGTTCGATGGAAAGAAAAGAGAGGGGAAAATTAAGAAAACATGGTAAATGGAAATGTAAAATAGTTGGTAAGAAATAAATTCAAATGTAAGATAATCACAATGAGTATGAAAGCATAAAACATTGATCCAAAGGCATAGTTGCTCAGATTAGCCATTTTAAATGGCTATTGTTAGGCAAGGGAATCAAATGACTGTATCTCCATGGAAACATAGACATGGTATGGTAGTTGTCAAGTGGTAGTTATTACTGTGCTTTTTTCTGTATTCAGTTAATTATTCAGAATCAAAGTAATGTCCAATATTCTGGAGTCCAGCGGTGGGCATCCTAAGGTTTTATCTTCCAATTAACGATCTATTGCAGCAGTGACTCTGCTTGGGAAAATTATAATATGACATAGTGACATGAAAGAAAACTCCTAGGATAATCTTCAAGAGTTTTAATATGCTCTTATAAGGAAAAGTTTCTGCCTTTCTAAAAATAAACTTAATGAAATAATACTAAATATCTGATTTTGTAAGAACCAAATTTGTCAGAAAGAGCTGTCAGTTATAATACAAAGGCGATTAAAATGTGCATAGAGACACTGAGAAATTCAGTTTCACATATTTTGCATAAATGTTGGCTAGTTAATTATGAAGAACAGAGAAATTGTAATCCAATGAGTTCTTGATTGCATGACTGCTTGTTTAAAAGATTTCCATAAACTTGATTCTGCTCTATTTAAAAGCAAGAACTGAAAACTTCCCCTATTTCTGTTATTTAAAAATGTATGTGTATAGTATACTTGAGCCAATTTTGGAGATCAGGAAAGGCTTCCTGGGAAAAGTGCTATTTTTAGCTGAGATCTCAAGCATTGGTTAAGATTAGCCAATGGAAGTAGGTGGAGAGTAGGTGGAGAAGTGTATTCCAGGCAAAGAAAACTGCATGGGCAAGGCTCAGTTGCTAGAAAAATTGTGGTGTATCCAGGAAACTGTAAGCAGTTCCTTATAGTTTAAGAATAGAGTAGTAGGTTGGGAAAAGGATAAAAAAAGAAGTGAGATTATTAAGAACTTCTTTATAATCCATGCTAATGTGTTTGAACTCCTTGAGAAGGTCAAAGGAAATCACTGGATGATTTAATTAAAGGTATATGATTATATTTGTGCTCTGAGATCACTTTGGAAGAGATTTGAAGGATGATCTAGAAAGGACAGACTAGGGGCCAGGAGAGAAGACACGAAGCTTTGGAGTAATCCAGGCAAGAGATGGTGGTAGCCCAAATGGATAAGCAGCTGTGGGGATAGAGAGATTTTAGGGAGTTGTTCTCAATGACTGATTTGTTGCAATGGAAGAAGGAGCAGTTAAAGCTGATGCCAGCATTTATGATTTTGGAAACTGGTGGATGATGATATTATTCTCAGGGAAAACTGATGGGAGTGGGCTTTTGAAGGAAGGGAGACAGTGTACTTGGTTTTGTGCTCTGAAATAGATTTTTATTAGACCAGTAGAGGGATTGCTAGGAGAGCAGGCATGTACCTTTGCCATACCAGGCAGGAATAGAAGAAAATAATATGTCTTTTAAAAAGTTAATTTGAAGAAGCACCTTTTCTACTTCCCCCATACAACTCCTCCCACAAGCATAGATGCCCTTTTACCAACTCCTCTCTCTCTCTCTCTTTCTCTCTCTCAAATCTCTGCTTTGAACTTGTTTTTCGATTGATTGTGAAAGATTAGCCTCAGTCATGCTAAACCACATATGCTTTTACAGTTTAACTGTGACAACCAAGAGAACTTAAAGACTGAAAACGATGAAAAGTGTTGATAAAATTAATACTATACTTCTTATTGTATTAGTTTTCTATCACTGCTATAACAAATTACCACAAACTCTGTGGCTTCAAACAACACAAATTTATTATTTTACAGTTCTGTAGGTTAAAGCCTGACTTGAGTCTGAACTGGGTTGAAAGCAAGGGTTGGCAGGGTTTTAGGAAAGAATCTGTTTCCTTGCCTTCCTTGCCTTTTCCAGCCTCTATAGGCTGCTTGCATTTCTTGGCTCATGGCCTGATTCCTCCATCTTCAAAGCCCTGGTGGATTTGAATCCTTCCCACGTTGCCTCACTCTGACATTCTTTTTGGCCTTCCTCTTCTACTTTTAAGGACCTTTGTAATTACATTGGGCCCACCTGGATAATCTGAGATAAACTCCCTATTTTAGCATCAGCTGATTAGTCACCTCAGTTCTGTTGATAATCTTTGCCATGTTACATAATATATCCATAATTCCTGGGAATTAGGGCATGGATATCTTTGGGGGCTGAGGGGGGCATTATTTACCTACAACACTTAAGAAATCAAATTACTCAGCACTTTAATTTTTAAGGGTTTTCTTGTGCTTTTCTAATTTAATCTCATAAAGGTCATCAATGACTTCCACGTTGTGAAGTACAACACATAGTTCTCAGTTCTCATCATAGATTCACTTAAGACTGTTCTTCATATAATTTTTAGCACATCACATGGCTTTCTATCTACCTCACCGGCTATTTCTTCTCAGTCTTCTTTACTGGGTGTTCCTGTTCCCCCAGAGTATTTAATGTTAGTGAGCCATGATTCAGTTCTTTGTCCGTTTATTTGTAACTTCTAAACTCACTTCCTTGGTCATCCATTCTTACGGCTTTAAATAACATTCATATGCTAAGAACTCTTTTACCTCTATGCCTAGACCTTTTTTTTTTTAAATTTTTTTAATTTTTAATTTTTTAAATTTATTTACTTCTCTTATCTTCATTTTATTGAGATATATTCACATACCACACAGTCATACAAAACAAATTGTACATTCGATTGTTCACAGTACCATTACATAGTTGTACATTCATCACCTAAATCAATCCCTGACACCTTCATTAGCACACACACAAAAATAACAAGAATAATAATTAAAGTGAAAAAGAGCAATTGAAGTAAAAAAGAACACTGGGTACCTTTGTCTGTTTGTTTGTTTCCTTCCCCTATTTTTCTACTCATCCATCCATAAACTAGACAAAGGGGAGTGTGGTCCTTATGGCTTTCCCAATCCCATTGTCGCCCCTCATAAGCTACATTTTTATATAGTTGTCTTCGAGATTCATGGGTTCTGTGTTGTAGTTTGATAGTTTCAGTTATCTACCACCAGCTACCCCAATTCTTTAGAGCCTAAAAAGGGTTGTCTGAAGTGTGCGTAAGAGTGCCCACCAGAGTGACCTCTTGGCTCCTTTTGGAATCTCTCTGCCACTGAAGCTTATTTCATTTCCTTTCACACCCCCCTTTTGGTCAAGAAGATGTTCTCCGTCCCACGATGCCAGGTCTACAATCCTCCCCGGGAGTCGTATTCCACGTTCATGCCTAGACCTTTCAAATTGCAGACTTGTCTATTCAACTGCTTCCTCCACATCTCCACTTGAATGTCTAATAAACATTTCAAATTCAACATAATTGCAGCTGAACTCCAACTCTTCCCATCCAAATCTGTTCCATCGGTGGCCTTCCCAACTCAGTTGATGTCAGCTTTATTCTTCCATGTTTTTATGACATAGACTTTACATAAACCCTGGAATCCTTTCTTTTCTTCACATCCCCTACCTACTCTATCTGGAAATCTGTTGCCTTTCAGATATACCCAGGATTAATCATTTCTCAGTACCTCACTGCTATTGCCTTGGTCTGTAAGCTATTTTCAGGACTTTATGATCCAGACAAACTTGTTGAAAGTTGTTTTTCAGTGATGAACACCACTTTCAGAAGCACAGTGCATAAAAATGGAAGAATTATATATTCTTTATGCAGGCAAAGTCTTAATAATTTTGTGATATCCTTTATTCACTTAGAAATTCTTTGACAAATGTGCTATAAAGCATGAACTTTCTTCAATTCTAATTTTACATGTTTCCTTTTTTAAGAATAAAGGAAAGGCATCTAACTTTGAAAACAAGAGCAACATCTCATTGTTTTTGATGACTGGTCAAATCCAGTAAATTCCTGCGTTATGTTTCTGGATGAGGTAGACTATGATATCCTTGGATTTAGATTACACCTACTACATTTTTTTACTATTAAATCAAAATTTTAATACAGATCAGTAAGAAAAATAGTGAAACCCCAATTCAAAAGAGGAAAGTGATATGAATAAACAAACCATACAAGAAATCTAATAGGTAGAAAAAATTCCACCTCAGTTGTCAAGGACAGCAAAATTAAAATTAGCAAAAATTAAAATTTAACCCCTAACACTGGTAAAATTGTGATAAAAATGATCCACTCACTCATTGCTAAAGATGATGTAAATTTGTGCAACCCTTCTGCAAAGCATTGTGATACCAAGATTCATAAGCACTGACCAGAGAGCTCACTCCTGGGTAAGTCCCATATCAACAAAATCTTCAACCAAAAAAGAGCTTCATGTTTGAAAATGCTTACTGCAAAGTTATCATCAGCAAGCAACCAAATGCCCAGAATTAGGTGAATGGGTTTTAAAAAAATAATCAAATATGCAGCCATGAAATATATACTTTCTTAAAATATATATATAAAATGTACAGCTACTACTTTTACCAAACCATATTAATACTTATCTTTAATAGTTCAAATAAGAAACTTAGGGTAGTGGATCTTGATTATGCAGGTAAGCAAACATCAACCTATATTTTTATGTACTCCTTAATATGCCTTCTAAATATATGGATAATCCATAACCAGTTATAGCATTAGGATAAATGTGATACACTGAGGTAATGTTTAATTGTAGAGAATCCTGCTTTTTAATTTGATGATCAATTTGGTCTCCCATGAAGATGAAGGTGAAAAATGAAATTTACAGCCCAGGTAGAAATTATGTCTGTCAAACTTCCTGCTTCTAGGACATGATGATTCTGTATTAAATCATGCCTCAACACTTTGTTTAATACTAAAATGTTTTGTATTTCTAGTTACTGGTTCTGATTAAGCTCTTCCTCTTTACTGCATCCTCCTGGGGCTGTTTGTTTGAGATAAATATTATAAATTTTTTTTTCTGTTCTATTCTTTAACCATTTTTCACCAAGCTTTCTTCATGATAGTGTTTCATTTTAACAGACATATTTAAAAATAATTGCTATAGTACCTTGCATACTGGAACTTCTCATACCAAACCTAAAGTTACTCAGAGTATTGATGAAAATGCACTGTTTGTCCCCAGTGATGGTGCTAAGCTACTTTTTTTGGTCTCTTCTCCAAAATGGTCCATTAAAGGAGAGAAAGAAAATGACCTGGGCCCTCTGAGCTAAAACACCACTTAGAAAATAAATAAATACAAGTGAAGTAGAGAAGATCCTACCATTTAAGAAGAGTAAATTGAAATAACAATTATAGGGGGGAGAAAAATCCTAACCTTAACACCTATTATGGTGAAAGGCAGTTACAGATAGTAGCTAACCTAGATTCCTGAATGACTATGGGGAGTAGAGTCCCCTGACACTCTTTGTTGGACATGTAGTGTGAGCAAGACATAAAATGTTGTTGTGTTAAACAGATGAGATTTTTGAGTAAATTTATTACTGCAATACAACCTAGTTTACCAGGAGTAATAAAATGGATTAAATTTAAGGCAAATATTATGTGAAAAAGGCAAGTTACAAATAAACAAACGAACAAATTAGAACGACTCCAATGTTATTGGGCTGAGAATTAGAAGAATATTGTTGCATTCATTGGGCAAGAGTGTAGCATATTGTACAGAAGGGAAATAAGAGTTTTGTTTGGGAATATGTTTGTGATGCCTACAAACACCAAACCAGACACACTGAATAGAGACCTGTAGAAAACTCCAGAAGCTGGGACTGGAGAAATAAATTTGGATTCATTGGTGAGACCTAGGGAGCAGTTATAAACAGAACAGGAGATGTCTGTAAAGGGACTGAACCCTGGGGTACTCCAGCGTGTAGAGGTCAGGGTAAGAAGGAGCAGCCAATGAAATACAAGGAGAACTACAAACAAATTGTGCTCAGGCAACCCAGTGAATATGACGAAAGAATCAGTTATGTCAAATGCTGCTAATATATTGAGTACAATAGCAGCCTGAATGTCATAAAACCCTAAGAGAAGTTTTGATGAATGGGAGGGGTGAAGAGAGAATGAAAGGAGAGGAAGTGGGAGGCAGCAATTATAGATGTTGTTTTCAAGGAGTTGTGATATGAAAAGAAATGGAATGGTAGATGGAAGGGGGGGGTGTAGCATCAAATAGGATGAGGGATTTTTTTTTTTTAAATGGGGATATTTTAGCATTTTCAGTGGTGATGGGAACAGGGAGGAAATTGATTTAAGATCTAGGGAAATGAGGAGACAATTGTGGTTGTGAACTAGAAATTAAAGAATCCAGAGAAAATGTAGAGGGGTTGGCTAAAATTGGAGCACAGACAATTCATCCAGAGTTGCAGGAGGAAAGGCAATATATAGTTTAGGTGGATATGCAATATATGAAGGCAAAGTACAGGTTGAGGTAAGTTGGAGGGTTTTGTGGTAGAAGCCTATGGAAGTTTTTTTCTGATGGTCTCTGATTACTTAATTAAATGAGAATCAAGGCTATTACCTAAGAGTGAAGAAAATGGATTGATAAACAGAGTATAAAATAGTTATACACAAGAATGGAAGCATGAATTAGGTAAGGAAATATGATTAGATTATAAAAAAGCTCTAAGGACTCATTTGAGATCAAGGGTTTAAAGTGAGACTAGTTATTGTATTTGTGTGTGTGTGTGCTTTAAATTTTAAACTTTTTATTTTGAAATACTTTCAAACTTACAGAACAGTTACAAAAATAATACAAACCCCATACAGAGAACTCCAACATATTCCTAGCCCTATTTATCCAGATGCAGCAATTTTAACATTTTGCCACATTTATTATATTATTCTATTGCTTTAATATTTTTGTTTACTTGGGCCATCAGTTCCTGTTTCGTTATATGCTTTGTAATCTTTTCTTGTAACCTGGACATTTTGATATTTTCATGTATTATCATTGAATTGTCTGTTCCTTAAGTTTGTATCCAGCCAGTTTTATGACAGAGCTTTCCTTGAATGCCAGGAACCAACAACAACAAAAAAAGAGAACACTTTTCCCAGTCTTTGCAGAGTGACCTGTGCTAGTGCTGTCTATCAGGGCTTATCCATACAAAGAGTTTAGAGAATAGCTTGAGGCCAAAATGTAGGGGTTGCATTGATTCTTTTTTGTTTGTTTGCCTTATATTTTTACTGCCACAAAATTGTCCATATTTTTTTGTTCTTCCAATACAATCAGACATTCACTGCCACTTATAAAGTGAGGGATGTGAACTAAGACATATTAACTGTTTCAGTGAACAGATTTTGTGAAGTGCCTTCTGTTTTAGTACTTTAAGTTTATCACATTTTGTTGACTTCTGACATTCCACTTTCCTAGACTATAGGAAAGATCTGTTTATGTAGTTTGTTTTTAAAATGTGCCAATGCCTGTACATTAACAAGATTTCTAAAAACAAAGTTGTATAAAACATTTAATTTATTGATCTTTTTTTGGAAATTTGATGCATCACCACTCTATTATAACTGAGTCATTAATCTTGTAGCCTCATCAACATTAACTGGTTTGTTTTCATGATGCTGCTGAGGAATCTTCTGTTTTTGTAGAGGTTCAAGGGAAAGGCCTTTTGAGAAGCGTGCAAGTTCCTTTTGTATATCTACAAAAGCTTTATTTACTCTGTTAACTTTTTCATCATCCACAGTGTTTATCTTCTTAAGATTCATGGTAACTGATTTTGCTTTATTTTTATTCTTAAAGTTTTTTGGCTGGCTATGTGAAATACATTCCTAGACTTCTGCCCTGTTAGTTTGTTCTTGGCCATTTTCCCTCACCAGTCCTTCGATACCCAGGTGCAGCTAGCTGCTCAAGCACATTGATTCTTTACATGCACATGTCTTGTCTTGGGCATGTGCATGTGGCCCTTGGAATTACCCCATTCACATGGTTACAAATGTCCCCTTTTCCCTAGGAGACAATTTTCCCATGGTGCTGTGCACTACACTGTGCATCCCACAGCCAGCAATCCCTTGCCTCATGTAACCACTTGACTATTCTCCAAAAGCATTCTGTAGGTGAGCTCAGTAAGCTGGCTTCTATGTAAGAGCAAGTTCTGGGATACTGAGTCCCTAAGGCCACCACCAGACAGATTGGGCTAGATGTGCATGCTCCCAGTATGTGCATCAGGATTACTCTACTCCCTCTGCAACTGTTTGGGAGTGTGGGCTAGCTCTGTGCCAGGGATCTGTGTTTGGGAGTGTGGGCTAGCTCTGTGCCAGCCTGGTGAGGGGTGGGGAAGGGGCTAGCCTGAGCATCACAAAATCTTACCTCTTTTAAGTGTTTTTTTTTTTTTTCCCCTTGATTCAGCACTCATTTTGTTATTGCAATCTGTTAACTGTTTTCTGGAGCTTTGAGAAAGATATTTCTGCCAGTTCTTGCTGGTTGTTCAAAGTTTTTGTGAGGGCACAGAACCCTAAAGCATCTCATTCTGCCATCTTGATTGGGGCAGGTTGTTCTTGTGTCTTTGCTCAGTCATACAAGGTACAAGACATGGAGGGAATTGGATTTGTATAGGATTGGGATTTTATAAGGCATAAACAAGGGAAGATGAAAGGGACAGATGAGCTAAGGCTTATGCAGGATAGTAGTGATTATAATAATGGGCCATGGAATCCAAGGTGGGGGCTGCAGTGAGGACATGAAGTGAGTTTCAGTTCAAACACGGCCAATTTCAAAGAGGAATCAAAGAATTTTGGGAGGAGTAGGAAGGAGTTGCATGCTTGAAATTGACATTATGGAGGACTGCAGATGTGGGTAATAGCAAGGTCTATTGTATAACCATTGGGGGGTGATTGAAGTGAGGTAAAGGACCAGATTCTGGAGGAGGGCAAATTAGTAATGGAGAGGCCAGTATTGAGACTTTGTCTACCTCAGTGATTCTCCATCCTGGCTTCAATTAAAATTATCCAGGGAGCGTTTAAAAAATATCCAAATCCAGGCTCCATACCAGACCAATTAAACCAGAATCTCTGTGGATGGGACTTGTGCACTGGTGCTACTTTAAAGCTCCTCATAAAGCCAGTTTGCAGTCAAGGTTGAGAATTATTGATAGATGTGGATAGAAATAATGATGGAAAGAGAAAGGAACTGAAAACCTTTAAAGAATGGAACAGGGGAAGTGGTGACCAGGATGTCTGTCCATGATGACTGTTGCACACACTTGTAGAATAATAGTAGTACATAGATGTGAAACATCTTGATTCGGTCTCCCAGAACTATTATTGAGTATTTGGATTCCCAGTCCCCTTGCAATATTTCAGTTCTTGAAACGAAGAATGCACTCACCCCTTTGGTTCTGTGTTAGAGAATCTTTCTAGCACTATGGTGGTTTGAAGCTGAATGAACCCTAGAAAAACATATTCTTAAATTTAATCCATTCCTGTGGGCATGAACCCATTGCAAGTAGGACCTTCTGATGAGGTTATTTCAGTTAAGAATGTGTGGCCCACCTCCTTCAGGAGGAGTCTTAATCCTATTACTGGAGTCCTTTTTAAGCCGAGTGAAATTCAGACAGAGAGAAAGCTACAGGAGGCAAGAAGCTAAACCAGGAATAGAAGGGAGAGACCAGGAGATGCTGCCATGTGCCTTGCCATGTGACAAGCTAATGACCCCAGGCTCACTGGCAGCCAGCCCCAGAATGCCACCATCTTCAGACAGAAAGCATCGCCTTGATGATTCCTTGATTTGTACTTTCTTTTAGCTTCAAAACCGTAAGCAAACAAATTCCCAATTGTTTAAGCCAAACCATTGCATTGGTATTTGCTTGAGCAGCCCAGGAAACTAAAACAGGCACTAAAATATTTGATTGACAAGTATGGTCTATGACAATCCCCCATTGTCCTTAAGTATGCACTGTGGTAAATAGAATAGAACTGTGGCTACCAACATCAAAGTTTTCTATACAGTACAGAATGAGAAAAAGAACAGTGAAAATTAAATTAAGCATATATTTCTCTAAAATTTCTGGAAGGCCACTGCTTCCAAAACAAACTGGATTTATACACATTAAAAACAAAATCTATGTTTTTGAATTCCCTGCTTTAATTATCCAGGAAGCTTTGCAGGTATTTGGGCTGCTGAGGCAGATTTTTCCCCAAAGTTTTACATTGAAAAATGTCACATCAGCCCTTCCTGCCTTGAAATTTAATTTTTATTTTGCCCTTGCAATCTCTTTTGATTCAATTTTACAATACTCAGCAAAAGCTAATGTAGCTGTCAGACCTTTTCACGAACAATCATTGTTGGTACTTTTTCCAGGGTTGGTCTTCTATCACATGTTTAAAAGATGGAACATAAACTTCTTTCTGGTTTCCTCATGGTTTTACATTGTTTTTGTTGTATGTAAATTTTTAAGAATGTTGCTCTAAATCATGTATCTTTAAAAAAGATCATGGAAGTAAACTTTTTGATATGTATATGAATCTAGGGTTGGCAGAGATTATTGCATTTAAAGATAATGCAACAATTCTACAAGAGTAGGAAAAAAAAGAATAGTTCTACTTTCTCACTGTGGTGAAATTGGGTATGAGACGTGCTGATGAACTCTACTATTTGGAAATGGTTTTTCCGGCTAAGTGTAATAGGAAGGATCAGCTTTATGAGTAGATGGGAAGGGCAGATCTTTATACCAATAATTTAAGGGCCCTGAAATATTTTTATCACATTGCCTGAAAGATATGTTTGGAGATTTAAACATTTAAGGGTTGAATTTTTTTTTTTTTCATTCCTCAAGAACTCCCAATTCAAATGCCTGTAACACTGGGAATCCATATCATCTAACTTTGGAGTGCTGAGTACTTAATCTAGCTAAGTGCTGAGATGTACAGAGAGAAGATATGTCTCTTCTGGTAAGAAGTCAGACTAGGTGAGAGGTGAGAATAGGAGCAAATCATGTAGGACCACAGAAGTGCGGTGGTATGTGCTCTATAATTATATTGAAGTTTTGCCTTTTGCTAGACTTGCTCTGAGGCCCAGTGGGAATATGCTGAGAGCAGAAGGCCAAAGAAACCATATCTATATATTAGTTTTTGAGTGTGTTTGGGTGTGCATGGTGGTATCATGGGGCCATGATTTCATATAATAAACAAGTTCCTACAAAGGAATTTTTGAGATAAGGAATTCAATGAATCATCAAGAAGCAAAATTGGTTTATTTTTAGTAAAATGTCAGATGCCAGTATATTAGCAAATATAGAATATTATAAGAACCTGAAACCTTTTTCAAAATCAATTGTTAACAAAATAGAATCTAGTTAATGAATAAGGACTTCACATTAGAAGCTATTTAACAAAGATGCGTCAGAGAGTGTTGGTAATAAACCATTCCTGGCAATCATCCTCTTAGTATTCTACTTTATATAATTAAATTGTAGTGAGAAAAAGAAAAAAGGAAAATGAAGAAATATAATAAAGGATCTTTTGACCTCAGATGTAATTTAAATGATTCATACTGGCAGAAATGCACCCTTTGTAAAGCAGCTACTGCTTTTTACTTTAATGGGGTTTTTTTGGAGGTGGGGCGGGGGGGGGGATTCTGGTATTAGTTAGTTCAGCCATTCAAAGGAAAATTTTAATTATAAAAATATGAAAATGATATTTCAAAAACAAAAAGAAGGACTTGGTTTTACACATACAGACACAAACACACACCAGGTGTATATAACATGTGTATACCCGTATGTATTTATATACACACACTATACATATCCACCTACACACGCACACACAAACATAATAGGGAGACCTAGCTGAGCTTATAGTGTAAAGAGAGATTAGACATGTGAGACCTTGCAAACAGCTTTGCTTACCCACTCCCATCCCCCAAAGATAGTTCTTTGAGTGAGTTGAATGTATAAGGACTTCTGTTTATTTGACTAAAGGAGGAAAAAGGATGCTGATACAAGGGCAACTGGGACAGAGAAAAGAGACAGAAGAGACAAAAATATTAGAAGGACAAGACACTGTAGTGGCTACATACTTGTCAATTTACCTAAGCTGGAAGTGCTTTCTCCAGAATTCCCTTCCTGTTTGGTTTGGAGCTAGAGTCAGCCACAAGAGAAATTTGAGAGCAATATGGGAGCTGGTAGTAAAGCAGTGGCTATTACACTCTAAAGGTTGGTGTAGGATGACAGGTATTCTTGTTGTTCGTATGCTTTGTTGCATCTGCTTGCTCACCTTGTCGATGTGGAGAATCAGCAGGATTTATGGCTCTTCTGGTTCTCGTAGGATCTCCTCCTTTGGCGTCTCAAGTCCTGGGTCAAGTGCCTGTGCATCTCAGTGGTGAAGGCTATCAACTTCTCCTGCAGATCGCCAAGGTCAACAAGTTTAGAGGTGGTGACAGACATGAGATCCAGTTTGTCCTCATGGGTTCTATTTGTTCCTGTGGGTTTGGGTTATCATTGCTCTTCTCCAGTCCCATCTAGATTTTCTTCTCAACTGCCAGCCATGCTTACCCATAGCAATTCAGGCCCAACACCAGTTTCAGAGGCAACTGTATTCATGTGCCTAAAGAAGGCAAGACTTTGACCAAGTACCTGCGTCTACAACACATTATAGGAAAAATAAGGAATGTAATGGATTTGGTTGTTTGCTTTTTAGTGCATTGGGAACAAAAATCATGTGCTTACACCTTTAAATTTCTAGCTCAAAGTCTAGATAAGGGAGCAGAAAACTTCCATGTCTGCCCGAAAATAAATTTGTCATGAGTAGTGTACGTACATGTGTGTCATGATCGGGACTGTTGTGTGTGTGGTATCTGTGCATATCTCCTGTAGTTGCATTGCTGAGTATTCTGAAAATCAAACCCAAAGCCTAATTCTGAGTATCTGTATTACAGTACAAATTGAATTCCTAATCTTGCAGGTTTCTTATGCACAGTTTAGGGCATTTGGCAGGGTAGGGTGGAGGAGTGGAAGCCTGATAATTGGGATGGAGACGTATGAGCAGATTCTGATGAAGCTGGAGGCCATGAACACTTATATTTCATCAGGTCCCCTTTGCTAGTAGATGCAGTCATTCTTCCCTATCTGAAGAGGTTAGTCTCCTCTTTCCTAAAGACCAATAATATCCTCCCCTGAGGTAGTTAGTTACCTTGTAGGGAACTGCTTATCGTTCTCAGGACTCAACATCTCTTAACGCACTCCCAACATCTCTTATTGCTCCCAATATCTCTTATTGCTTTTAGAACTATCACCAGACTCAAATCCCAGCAGATTCCAGAACACGAGGCATAGAGCATGACCTATGAGGGATTATGACACACACTAAAATAATTGTCAAATTTTGCCAATTTGTAGGGACAGAAACCTATAGAATGTGTGTGGGAATGGATCCTGAGGAGTTAGATCAAGCTGAATTCATTTATATGGCAGAAATTCAAGATTCAATGTGTTAACTTGAGCAGTTGAGAGTGGGTTTTACAATTGTCTTGATTAGTTGACTAAAACTTGAACCCAAGACATTCCACTCTAAATGGAGTCAAAATGTCAGAACTTTCATGAATACCAAAGAGAAACATACTTAAAAGTTTAGGAAGATTGGAATGCTAGAGTATATTTATCATGTGGGTCATCTTACCTGCTAATTGTTTCACCTAAGATAGTTTGAAGGATAGTCCATTCATGAGGTTGTTATAAATACATTCATGACAGACAGCTCAGCAACCCAGAAGAGCTTTCTAGTGTCTGTTATCTATAGGAGAAGAGTGATAATGGGAAACATTGCCTTTAAAATTGGCTCTCTGAATTCAGTGGGGTGATGGGTTGTCTAGGGTGGCAGGGACAAAGTAGTGGCATATAGTTGTCAGAGGCAAGGTGGGTAGGGCAACTATAAAGGGCAATGGAGTCAATATAGTTATCAGAATAGTCTGATTTGCAGGTATCTTTGGCATTGGCTAGTTGATCACGGTGTCCTGAGAACTGAAATAGATGATATTCTGATTTTTCTGCAAACCACTGTGGTCCTTTGACCTTTTGTTGACCCTCTGAGGACTTAGTGCAGTTACCAACTCCACTAGGCCTGGAAAATGAGCAGGCATGAAAGAATAAGGAAAGGCTATTGCACACCCAGGACACTGGAAGCAGGTAGAATCTAGAAGGGATTATTTCAAATCACTAGAAAGCAATGGATACCTGGGATCATGCCAAAATTTTGTCATGAGAATCAATATAGAACCTCTGACAGTGATATCTTTGTTCTTTGATGTTGAGAAATGTGGTCCCTTGAGTATTTCTGTGAGTCACAATGATTTCTTCCTCCTACTGTTCATGTCAATCAACTAAAAGGCTCATATGCATAGACAGAAAGTTCTTGGTAAGGGAGGAGAATAGATATTGTACAAGTGAATTAAAATCTTCCTTTAGTCAATTTCTATCCATTGATTCTACTTATGACTTTTGGAGAACTAGAGACTAAATCTAAATCCTCTCTTACAAGTCCTCTCTCAATGAGGACTTTGCAATTTGAGATAACACCTTACTTCTTCAACAATTCTTGACACGGCTTTCCATACAGACCTCTCCTCTGTTTGGCTGCCTTCTTCTGGCTATCCCTTGACTTGTATGATCAAATACTTGGGGTTGAGGTGGGTCTCTGTATTTGACTCTACATTACATGTGGAAAGAGCACCAAAATTGAGTTAGGAAGACTTGGTTATTTATGTACCTGTTTTTACTGGTTTCCAATTGCATGAACTTTGGCAAGTCATCAAATTTTGCAGATCAAATGTTTCCTCATTTTTGTAATTGTTTGTTCTTAGGAATCGCTTTTATACCAACAGAGTGTTCTAAGCAGCCCTAAAGAAAATTCTTGTAGAAGACACTATGACTTCCTACCAATAGGATGTTCATAAGTCCCAGAGTGAGTGGGATAGTATCACTTCATATCTGTTTTCTTGTTAGAATTCTTAATAGTGCACCATTTTATTCTCAATAGTGTCCCAGTTGGATGATAAATTTTGTGATTTACCTATGCTTGCCCTCTTCCTTATGCCAATTTTGCCCAAGTTTCACCTTATCCCCAGAGCTAGAGGTAGATCCTGATTAGCCACTGACAATTATGCTAATCTCATACCTTACTAGTGATTAGTTCAGGAACACCTGCTCAAGTCAATTAGAGCATAGCATTCATAGATTGTTTTCTGCCCAGGAGTGAGCACAAGTCCTAATCTGGCCCAATCAGACTAACAGGCAGAATTTATAAACCATGATAAAGTGGCAGCTTTTTTTTTTTTTTCCCTCTATGAATTAGATAATATATTATCCCATTGTTGCTGGCAGCCACCTTGTGAGACTTTGGCTGGCGGGATCAGGAATAAAACTTGCATGCAGAGTGGGCATAACAGAACAATGGAAAGAAGCTAGAACTTTGTACCACACCTAAGCCTGCCCTAACTCTAGATTTCCTGGTATGTAAAATGATATATTTCCTTATTGTATTCATTTGAGTCCAGGATTTCTGTTACTTTATCTAAAAGCATCCTAAGTGAAACAATGTGTATGCATTTTCTATGGCTGCTATAACAAATTACAACAAATTTGGTTGCATAAAACAATAAAAATTTATTCTCATACTTCTGGAGGTCAGAATTCAAATCAATTTTCACTGGGCTAAAGTCAAGATGTTGGCAGGATTGGTTCCTTCTGAAGGCTCTAGTGCGAATCTGTTTTCTTGTATTTTCCAGGGTCTAGAAGCCTTCTGCATTTCTTGGGTTATGACTCCTTACCTACATCATTCCAACTTCTTGCTTTCATTGTCACATCTTCTACTTCTGAAGTCAACTTCCTTCTTGCTTCCCTCTTATAAAGACTCTTGTGATTGCATTTATGGCTCACCTGAAAAATTCAGGATAATCTCCCCATCTCAAGATCCTTAACTTAATCACACCTTGCAAAGTCCCTTTTGCCATGTAATGTATTCACAGATTCTGGGGATTAGGAAATGGGCATCTTTAGGGGTCCTTATTCAGCCTGCTACACAATGCTTTGACTGTAAGGCAGAATGACAGTTCTCTGCAATGGTGAGATAGGTGACATAGGATGTTGACTGGGAATTTCCTATCATCTTAGAATTTGAGATGAGGTCATGTGGTGGATTGAATCATGTCCCACACAAAAATATTTTTAAATCTTAGCCCCTGTTCCTGTGGATGTGAACTCATTTGTAAATAGGGTCTTTGAAGATCCTATTTGGATGAGGCCAAATGGATTCAGGGTGGGCCTTAACCCAATATGGCTGAAGTACTCATAAGTAGAGGAAATGGGGATGTGCTCAGTTAGCAGAAGTCAGTAGACACCAGAGAACGAGACAGGAAGAGACAGCTTGCCATGTGATGGAGGATTACTGAAAAGCTATCACCAGAATGCTACAGACTTTGGAGAAAGCATGGCCTTGCTGACACCATGATTTTGGACTTTTAGCTTCTAAAAATGTGAGCCAATACATTTCTATTTTTTCAGCCAACCCACTATGTGGTATTTGTAATAAGAGTCCTGACAAACAAAGATAATAAATATGAAAGCAATAGGTGATAATTATGCTCACATTTTAAAGACAAATACTAAATACAACCATGATTAAATTACTAAAAGCTAGGAGGTTTTTGGGGACTATCATTCCAGCCACTAATTTCTAGCTTATATAAGAGAAAAATAGGAACTTTAAAGTGATTGTTGAGAGTACTTAAAATAAGTCTGACATTAGATAAATGAGGAACACTAAGGCATTTCCCCTTCCTTCTCAAATGGGGTGCTGGCGTTCATCTTAAGCCAACTGATGGGTCTCTAAGAGAATAAGTCTAAGAGTCTGGAGATGCCAAGAAGTAGCAGAGACTGGAATCTCATTTCCTGGCTGGCTGCTTTAATAGCTGCAGAAACTTTTAAGCTTGCCTGGAGTCTGGTAGAGAAATTCTTTAGAGATTTAACATTTCCCCTAGAGAAGGGACATCTATGTACAAAGCAACTAGTGCCTGCTTCCTACTTGCTTCCAGACTGGAGAATTCTGAAGCCATGAAGCTGACTGGAAAAATCTGCAATTGCAGGACAAGCAGAGAGGGCAAAGGCCTAATAAACTCTATTCCACTATTTGGTAGAGTAAGAAGGCATGATTTTTCTATACCCTAAGTGGCTGTCATGGAAAGGCTCAAGATGTCTAACTGGGACCTATTCAAGAGAGAAGTCAGCTGGAGAGAAGGAACCCCAGGGTTCCAGTTTGCTAATGCTGCCATTATGCAAAATAACAGAAATGGATTGGCTTTTATAAAGGGGGTATATCTGGTTACAATTGTACAGTCTGAAGGCCATGAAAATGTCCAAATTAAGGCATCAACATGAGTATACCTTCACTGAAGAAAGGCCAGTGGCATCTGGAAACAGTCTGTTAGCTGGGAAGGCATGTGGCTGGCATCTGGTGATCCCAGATTTTGTTCCAGCTCTTCTCTCAGCTCCTGTGCATCATTCAAAATGTTGCTCTTGGGGCATTTTGTCCTCTCTTAACTTCTGTAGTATCTCGAAAACACTAGCAAAAGTCTGTTTTCAATGGCCATCTTCAAAATGTCTCTCAGCTGCTCTCCAAAATGTCCCTTTCAGCTGCTCTGAGTTCCTTCTGTTTATGAGCTCTTTTTATAGGACTCCAGTGATTAAATCAAGACCCACCCTGAATGGGCAGAGTCCATATCTCCAAGGAAATAATCCAATCAAATGCTTTGCTCACAGTTGATTGAGTCACGTCTCCATGGAAACACTCTATCAAAGGATTCCAACCTAAGCAACACTAATATGTCTGCCCCCACAAGATTGCCTTAAAGAATATGGCTTTTGGCGGGACAGAATACATCCAAACTAGCACACCCAGCAAAAGAGAACAAGAGGTGCACCAAAGAGAGCAAGAACTGAGGGCAGTTCTAACAAGTCAACTGGGATGTTTCACTTATATAAGGGAATTCTGCAGGCTAGAGGTACTTAAGAGATACCATAAAGGGTGCACAAATGTGCCCCATAAGAGAGCCAGCATTGGGGGCTTGCTGTGGCAAATTAAAATAACATCTTTCACATAATATATAACTATTTTCTTAATCTCTCCTATCCACTACCCTGACTCAGGGAAATCTGCAGGAAGAATTAATGCAGAGGGAAGATGAAGGGGGATAAAATAAACAAGGACCACTTCACCATTGAAGTTATCTCATCTATGGATCTTTTGAACTGTGGCACGGGGTGAAGCTTTGAATGTCAGATTGAAGTTCTAATTTAGCCTGGATTTGATTTTTTAATACCTGAAATTCAGTGGTAATTCCCTAAATGCAATTGTTCTTGCTACCAGTAGTGACCAGAAAGGCATGGGATATGCATGGGATATTATCTTGCAACAGAGACTATTGGGCAGCAATAGCTATTAAAAAAAAAACTAAAAAAGTTCAGTACTTTTTTGATAAAATAATTGTATTAGTTTCCTAGCTGCTAAAACAAATACCATACAATGTGTTGGCTTAACGACAGGAGTTTATTGGCTCAGTTTCAGAAGCTAGAAGGCTTGCCTCCTCCTGGAGTCCATATCTTTTGGCAGGCCAGCAGTCTTTGAGATCTGGGCTTTTCTGTCATAGCAGCTTCCCTTTTCTCTTCTGGGTTCCATTGACTTCCAGATTTGTGCTGCTCCCTGTGGGTTGTCTTTCCATGTCCAATTTCCTTTGCTTATAAGGACTTCAGCTGTATTGGATTAAGGCCCACTCTCATTCAATTTGGGCACACTATTATTAGGTCCTATTTATAAGTGGGTTTATATCCACAGGACCAGGGGTTGTGAACTCAACATGCCTTTTGTGGATGATATGACATCATTCCCCAATACTAATATTTAGACAAGAATGTGTCAAGGAAAAGAGAAGACTAAAAATGTGGAGAAGGAAGCAATATGGAGTAGTAAATGCATTACTAGTGGAGAATATCCAACATTAGAACAAACATCTAGGCCTCTTAAAAAGCAAAACAAAGCAAAACAAAACTCCTAAACAAACCACTAATCTAGCCAAATGCTATTTTTCATTGCAAATATGAATTACTTAGTTCTTTACTTATAGTTTGCAGCTTAAACATTTCCAAAATTGCATTTGCAATCAGTTTTTTTTTTTTAAATTAAGCACAGAATGGCAGTTAGTAGAAAATTATATTCCACTTTTTTCCAACCCCAATACATGACTCAAATGAAGAGGTGGCATTCATAGAAACAAGAGCAAGAATAGCAAAAGAATACTGTAGATGGTATTTTCCTGTTCATTTTATCCAATAGATATGTTAAAATAAATCTTCCATGTGACACATTAGGCAAAAGCAAGCTAGAAGATCTTTTATCACAGCTTGCCTTACCATACCATTTTTTTTTCATTTCCTGTATGTGTGTTTGGCCTAGAGACCTCCCATTAGTTTTAAAGGAATCCAGTGTCTAAATATGTACTAAGACATAGGAATGTGTCCTAGTAAGGAAAAACTTCTATTGCCTCATGCGATAGTGCTTCAGGGGAATTCTTCTGAAAAGGTTAGTCATTAATTTACTTCCTGCTCATGCCAAAGATTAGGCAAGGAAATAATATGGCTTTAGGATGAACCAACTACACAGAGGACATTCATTAAACTTCCATCTCTAGAAAATAATATAAACCTTTTTCTTTTTAAATGTAAGTGTAAAGGATCAAAATGCAGAAGTAAGCTTTATTTAAATGTCAAGGTGAAGTAGTCAATCTCTTAATAATGAAGACTCTCTATATTAAAAATATGAATGTTTACATAAATTCATGCAAACTAATAAATTTTGAGCAGCTACTATTTTCCAGGCAATATGGTAGATGGAGATACAACGATGAATAAAATAGACAAAATTTCCTGTGCTTGCATAGTTTATGTTCCAGAGTGAAGAGAAAGATTCAAATAACTGAATTATATATATATATGTGTGTATATATACATATTCATTATACATAGATTGTACATATATATATTCACTTAGTAATGAGTTCTATGGGGAAGGTATAACCAAGGAAGTGGAGGGAGGGAAAAGGAAAACTATTTTAAATAGGATTGTCCTGAATTCCTTATGAATGAAGTAACTGAGTAAATATCTGAAGGAAGCAAAGGAGGTATGTGGTGGAAGATGTTTTCAGGCAGAAGGAGGAGAAGCACGCATTGTGCTTAGCAGAAAAGAGGCCAGTATGACTGTAGGAGAGAAAGGAGAGTGGTAGTAAATGAGAACAGAGAGGCGTGTAGTGATGCAGACTATATAGGACCTTAAAGGCCATTATAAGGGCTTTTACTCTGAATGGGCTAAAAGCCATTGGAGGGTTATGAGTAGATGCAAGACATGAACTTAACTATAGTTTATTTTTATTAGAGAAGTTGTGGGTTTACAGAAAAATCATGCATTAAATACAGAGTTTCCTAAATGCACCCTATTATTAACACCTTGCATTAGTGTGCTACTTCTGTTATAATTCATGAAAGAGTATTTTTATATAGTCCACCATTTACAATAGGGTATGCTGTGTTGTAAAGTCCTATTTTTTTAATAAATTTTTATTCTAGTAGCATATATGCAACCTGAAAAGTTCCTTTTTAATCACATTCAAATATATAATTCAGTCATGTTAATTACATTCACAATGTTGTGCTACCATCACCAGCCTCCATTACAAAACTTTCCCAACACCTAAGCAGATTATGTACCAAGTAAGCAGTAACTCCCTGCTTTAGTTTGCTAAAACTGCTGAAATGCAGGTACCATAAAATGGGTTGGCTAATACAATGGGGATTTATTAGTTTACAAGCTTACAGTTCTGAAGTCATGAAAATGTCCAAATCTAGGCATCATCAAGACTATACCTTCTTCCTGAAGACAGGCTGTTGGCAATGTGGGACTCCTCTGTCACATGGCAAGGCACATGGTGGCATCTGCTGGTCTCTCCCTTCTCTTCCAGATTTCATTGCTTCCAGCTCTGGCTTCAGTGGCTTCCTCTCTGTTTCTGTGGCTTCATTTCCCAGCTTCTGTGTGTTTCTTTTTCTTTCCCTGAATTTCATCCTCTTATAAAGAACTCAAATAAGAGGATTAAGACTCACTTTGGGCATGCCTTAACTGAAATAACCTAATCAAAGTCCCACTTACAATAGGTTTACACCCACCAGAATGGATTAGCATTATGAACATGGTCTTCTGGAGTCCATAAGGCCTCCAAACCATCACACTCCCCATTTCCTACCTCCATCCTGGCCCCTGGAAACTTGTATTCTGAAAATGACTATGAGAGGCCATTTCACACCCACTAGAATGGCTACTATTTAAAAAAAGGTGGGGGGAGGCAGAATAAGTATTGGAAAGAATGTGAAGAAATAGGAATACTCATTCATTATTGGTGGGAATGTAAAATGGTGCAGCTGCTATGGACACAATTTTGCAGTTCCTCAGAAAGTTATGTATAGAATTACCATATAACCCAACCATACTATTTCTAGGTATATATCCAAAAGAACTGAAAGCAGGGACTCAAACAGATATTGGCACATCAATGCTCAAAGTGGCATTATTAACGTTTTCCATTATTAGCATTTGTATTCTAGTTTCTGAATCTATAATGTGCTTATATTAATTATTTCATATCAGTGAGATCATACAATTTTGTCCTTAGTGTCTGGCTTATTTCACTCAACATATCTCTTCTAAATTCATCCATGTTGTAGCGTGTATCAGAACTTCATTCTTTTTATGGCTCAATAATATTCCATTGTACGAATTTACTATGTTTTGTTTACTTATTCATCTTTTGGTGGACACTTGGGAGGCCTCAATCTTTGGAAAATGTTCTAAGTGTTTTCATCAAGGAGGGGTGCTGGATTTGGTCAAATGCCTTTTCTGTGTAGATTGAGATGGCTATGTAGTTTTGTCATTTGTTCTGTTAATGTGGTATTTACATGAATTCATTTCCTTGTGTTGACCTACTCTTGCATGCCTGGTATAAATCTCACTGATCATGGTGTAAAATTCTTTAAATGTGCTGTTGGATTCAGTTTACTAATATTTTTGTTGAAGATTTTTGTGTCTATATTCACAAATTTCCCCTTGCTTTTGTTTATTTGGGAATATCTTAATCTTACCCTCATTTTTGAAAGACAGTCTCATTGGATATAAAATTCTTGGTTGGCACCTGTTTTCTTTCAGCTTTTAAAGTATTTTGTTCTACTGTCTTCTTGCCTTTATGGTTCTTGATGAAAACTGACATTTAATCTTATTGGGACTCCCTTGTGTATTACACCTTGTTTTCTCTTGAAGTTTTCTGAACTCTTTCCTTGTCCTTGGCATTCCACAGTTTGACTACTATGTGTCTGGGAGTGTTTCTCTTCAAATTCATCCTGTATGATTCATTGGGCTTCTTGAATGTGCATATTCATATTTTTCATTTAATTTGGGAAGTTTGCACCCCTTGTTTCTTTGACTATTCCTGCTGTCCTTTCTTTCTTCTCATTTTAGTACTCACATAATGTGTATATTGGTATGCTTGATAGTATCCCAGATGTCTCTTAGTCTCTGTTTATGATTTTCATTTATTTTTTTTCTCGACCTGAGTCATTTCAGTTGTCTAGTCTTTGAGTTCATTAGTTCTTTCTTCTGCCAGCTCCATTCTACTGCTGAAACCCTCCAGAGAATTTTTTATTTCAGTTAATGTGGTCTTCAACTCCAGCATTTCTATTTGGTTCCTTTTTAAAATTCCTGTATCTTTATTGAGATTCATTTTTTGTTCTTTCATCATTTGCCTGATATCCTTTAATTTTCTCTCTGTGTTTTCCTTTATCTTCTTGACCATGTTGAGGATCTTTTTTGAAAAATTCTTTGATATTACATTCAAAGTCTGGTGTTTTTTGATGGTTTCTGGATTTTTATCTTGCTCCTTTGGATGGGCCATCATTTCCTATTTCTTTATTTGCCTTGTAATCTTTTGTTTCACCCTGCACATTTTAATATTTTAAAGTGTTAAGTCTTGGATATAGACCTTGAGCTGTCTGTTCCTTGAATATGTATCCAGCTAGTGATATGACAGAGGTATCCTTGAGTGACAGAAACTAGCAAAAAATTACACACCAATGCAGAAAACAACTTTTGCAGTGTTTTCTCTCCTTTGGAGTTTAGCCTTCTGATCAAGACCAGCCTGAGGCAAATATGAAGTATAGGATCCTCCCTACTTTTTTGAGCCTGCCTTTTTTCTTGGGCTTGTGCTTGCTCTTGGCCTTAGGAATTCCTCCATTTACAGGAATTTGAATTCCTTCTCTATTCCTTTTAAATAGACTTTCTCTCTTTCCTGGGTGCTATACTGTGTGATTTAAAGCAGGTAAGCCTTTGCCCCAGGCTGCTATAAGACTGTGTCTTACATGGCTCTAGCTGTCTGAAAGCTGCCTCTGACTACAGGGCAAATTCTAGGAGGCAAACCAGAGTCAAATTTCCTGATTAATTAGCACCAGCATACAGGCACCACTGCATGTATATAGCTGTTACTCTGCTGTCTCTGGAACAGGGCTAGAGATCAACAATGGGAGCACAGTTGGGCTTCCCACTATATTGGCAAGGATTCCATGAGCTTCTCTTACTGTTTTTTAAAGCTGTGTTTTCTTGACTCACCCAATTACTGCAAACCTTTAATTGTTTTCTGGGGCTCTAAGGAAGATGGTGCTGCCAGTTTTTGCAAGTTGTTCAAAGATTTTGTGGGGAAATGGCACCTCGGAATGTCTTATGCCACCATCTTCTTTACCAAAAGCCTCCATATTCATTGTTTTACACATAGAGTTACAGTTGTTCCATCACCATTTGATGAAGACAACATTTCTTCCCTCAGGGACCGAACTTGGCACCTTTGTCAAAAATCAAGTGGTCATAAATGTGTGGATAAATATCTTTTGATGATCCAAAGTTTTAAATGTTGATGAAGTCTAATTTATAAATTTTTTATGGTTTGTTATTTTTTCCCCAAAAGATCTTTGTAAAACTCAAGATAACAAATATTTTCTCCCATGGTTTCTTCTAAAGCTTTTATAATTTTAGGTTTTACCATTTAGGTCTATGATACATTTTATTTTAAATTTTTTTTACTTTTATTAGTGTTGCTGTCATTTGATTTTTTTATTCAGTTTTTTGAGATGTATTCACATACGATACAATCATCCACAGTGTACAATCAATTGTTCTCAGTACCATCATAGAGTTGTGCATTCATCACCACAATCAATTTTTGAACATTTTCATTACTCCAAAAAATAAATAAAAAAATAAGAATAAAAATAAAAGTATAAAAGAACACCTAAAACATCCCATCCCCCCGTCACACCTCTATTTTTCATTAAATGTTTGTCCCCATTTTTCTATTCTTCTGTCCATACACTGGATAAAGGGAGTGTGAGCCACAAGGTTTTCACAATCACATAGTCACACCATATAAGTTACATAGTTATACACTCATCTTCAGTTTGACAGTTTCAGGTATTTCCTTCTAGCTATTCCGATACACTAAAAACTAAAAAGCTATATCTATATAGCACATAAGAATACCCTCTTCCCCCTTTTGGTCAAGAAGACTTTCTCAATCCCATGATGCAAGGCCGAGGCTCATTCCTGAAGTCATGTCCCATGTTGCCAGTGAGATTTACACTCCTGGGAGTCATGTCACATGTAGGGTAGAAGGCAGTAAGTTTGCCAAGTGGGCTTAGGGAGAGAGAGGCCACATTTGAGCAACAAAAGAGGTTCTCTGAGGGAGACTCTTAGGCACAATTTTAAGTAGGCTTAGCCTCTTCTTTGCAGCAAAAAGCTTCATAAGGACAAGCCCCATGATCAAGGTCTTGGCCTACTAAGTTGTTGGTCCTCAAAGCTTGTGAGAACATCAGTAATTTCCCAGGTGGGGAAGTTCAGTATTTCTGCATTTTCCCCCAGTTCCTGGGGCAGCGAGGGAGCTGCAAAATACATTTTTATCCCTGCCTAAATTACTTTGGGATGTACAGGGGTTTCACACTCACCTGTACAAACCTACCAGGTCTCACTTCCTATTCTAAGTTCCATTATGATATATTTTATGTCTATTTTTGTGTAGGGTGCAATTAAGGAGCAAATATTTTCCTTTTTTGTGTGTGTGTCACTTTTTGAAAAGTGTGATGGTTAATTTCATGTGTGAATTTGGCTAGGTTGTTATGTCCAGTTGTTTTTTCAAGCAAGCACTTGCGTGATTGTTACTATGAGGGTATTTCATAGATGGATTAGTATCTATATTCTGTTGATTGCTTCTATAATCAACAAAGGAGGCTGCTCTCAGCAATGAGGGTGAATCCTCATCCGATCAGTTGGGGTTGTTAAATCAGAATTGGAGATTTCAGGAGTCAGAAAGAAGAATTCCTGCCTCTACTTCAGCCAGCCAGCTCCTCCTGGGGGTTTCAATTCACCTTCATTGGAGTTTCTAACTTATGGCCTGTCTTATGGAATTTGAACTTGCCAATCCCCATGTTTGTGTGACCAAATTCCTACAATACATCTCATTTATGTATATTATACATAATGTATATAATGTCAGTTCTATTTCTGTGGAGAACCCTGATTAATGCAAAAAGATTATCCTTGCTCCATTGAATTATCTTGAAAACTTTGTTGAAAATCAGTTAACCATATGTGTTTGCATATTTCTGGACTTTCTATTATGTTCCTTTGATCTATGTATCTTTCTTCATGCCAATACCACACTATCTTGATTACTGTAGCTTTATCATAATTGAGAAATCAGGAATGTGAAATTTCCCACTCCATTTTTTGTTGTTTTGTTGTTGTTTGCTTGTTTAGAAAGAGACATTTGGCAAATTCTGGCAGGGGGACACTTGAGGAGAAGTGAACACATTTTTTTCTTTTCAATGTCCAGTGTATGTTCTTCTTCATTATTTATCAAGGAGTACCATATGATAAAAAGTTTTTTTTTTTTTTTTTATGTGAAGGGATAAAGAGGAAGTGGGAATATAGTGCATCAGACTGGAGAGAAAAAGGGAAAGGGATGGAATAGTCTGAACGGTAGCCACTTTGGAACAATAGCGTGGCCTCACAGTGGGACCATTTCCTGGGATGTCCTGGCTGAGTGGGCTGAAAGAAAAACCACCTATTCAAGCATTGTTTGAAGAACACAAGAGCTGTTCTGGGCCATGTCTTTTGTCATGTAACATATTCAGTAGTCACATAAGTGGGAAGGTCTCAGTGCATACACTTCTGTACAGCTTTTATGCAAAATAGGAATTTTCAAAGTATCTACACAGAGAACCCTTCCTAGCTAACTGCCCTGAAGATGGAACAACACGTGGTCAGTGCTACTAATCTTTATTGCTCCACCACCCAGCTATCCATCTATGTATGCCAGGAGATTCATCACCACAGAGTCCCCAATGATGATTAAATAGGATCTCAGATATCTAGCAGGGTTCTGGGACGAGCTCCTCAAGCTGGGATAATGTAGCATGTTCAGCACTCTGACATCTATATTATTTTATTTAATTCACCAATGTGGTGGGTATTTTATGAATTTTATGGATGAGAAAATTGAGGCTTGGCAAGTTTATATAATTTTCCAAAACACAATAAACTGGTAAGCAGAGGTGTCAGAATTTAAACTTGGGGTTTGGTGGTTCCAAAGCCAATGCTCAAAATCACTCTGAAATTAAAAACTGATACAATATCCACTTGGAATTATTTTCTCCAGATTGAAGGACACTTCCTTTTCAACCTTTATTTTCTAAGATTTTGATCAAATTTATGGTTTTCCTGGATATTCCACCCCCCCCCCCCCCCGCCCAACTCTCCATGTCACTCCTTAGTTGCTATACTATGGTATTGAGTAAATAAATCCAAATTTGCTCCTCAGGGACAATTACTGTAACCATTAAGTCAAGCTACCCTGATTGGGCCTATTGACTGTGAATAAATGGAACATGAAATTGTTGGCTGGGGTTGGCACAAGCTTTTATGCTGTAGCTTAATGCACCCTGAGGGTTTATGGATGGATAAGCTGAACCTAAGTAGGTCAACTATACTTTATAACCCGTCTCTTCCAGAGGAGACACTGAAAGTGTTTCACTTGATAATGCACAGTCTGTAATAGTCTAACATTTAGCACTCACAAATTGCTGTTCAACCTTCAGTATTCTAAATAAACATGACATGATACACTTTAGATAGCTGTTATACATGGTCAATCCATACCACTGCCAGTTAATAGTGATGGTCAATAGGTACCAATGTTTGCTGCCCATTACAATTTATTTTTGAGTTTTAAGTTACATTAAAGATTTGGGGACTTTGTTATGTTTCCTTTCCATTTACTATCACAAGTAATTAGCCTTATTGCTTTTAGCAAATGTTGAATTGTCATATTACATAGTATATATTGAGATCTTTTTACATTTTTGGTAATTTTTCCAGAATAAGTCACTTTTTTATGATCCTTATTTAATTCTACAGAGAATCTTGGGGAAAAAGTTAGAGGTAGTTTATAATATGTGCACATTTTGGCACATATTATTGGCAACAGATGAAGTTGCAGTTTACTGAATTTTAAACTGGAAGGCATGTTACACAAACTCTAAACTGAGTGAGACAGAGAAATTTGAACATAATTCTGATTATCAGCAACTCTGGGAGTAATATTTAAAATTTCTAATATACTTTTTTTTCTGCCTTTCCAAGACCTCTGATCTAATTTTCTCTAGCTATCTACCTGGAGGGTGGAGAATGAGTGGGTGGAGAGAGATTATGATTTGTTAGGGAAGACCAAGAAGATGTCCAGCTTCCACTATTCAATCTTAAGATCATGCAGCAGGATCATAGTACCGGACTTTGCCTTAAGAAAGACCTTTCCAATTTCCTTTATGTCCTTTTTCAGCACATCAAGTGTGGAGGAGTCAGTATATTGAGCTTTCCTGTGCTGTAGAGGAGATATAGCAGCTTGCTATTAAGTATTAGTTGGAGTCAGGAAGAGGAAATAAATATAAAAAGAAAGAAAAAAAACCTGTCCTTTTTTACCCCAAGAAATTAATGAAAAGAAAAAGAGAAAGCGTTAGCATTACTGAACACCTCCTCTCTTAGTTTGCCAGGGCTTCTATAACAAAGTATCACACACCTGTTGGTTTAAACAACAGAAACTTCTTGTCTCACTGTTCTGGAGGCTCAAAGTCTGAAATCAAGGTGTCTGCAGGGCCATACTTCCTTTTAAAGGGGAGAATTTACTCCCTGCCTCTCCCATGGCTCCTGGGGGGTGTCTGGCAATCCATGGTGTTCCTTGGCTTGTGGCGTTGTGACTCAATCTCTGCCTCTGACACATGGCTCTCTTTCTGTCTCTGTCTCTCTATCTGTATCCAAATTTCTTCTCTTTGTAAGGACAGCATTCCTGTTGGATTAGGGCCCATTGTAATCCAATTTGGCCCCATCTTAATTAACATCATCTTCAAAGATCCTATTTACAAATAAGCTCACATTCACAAGGCCAGGGATGAAGACTTGAACATGTCTTTTGGGGGAACATGATACAATCCGTAATAACTAATATGAGTTGCACTGTTATAACTACTTATATATATCAGCTCATTCTACTCTAACAATGACACTATCAGATAAATTATTGTTTTATTTCCACTTTACAGCTGAGGAAAATGAGAACAGAGAAAGTAAACAATTCAACTGCGATCACACATCTAATGAGTACCAGAGTTGAACTTGGCTGATATAGCTCCAAAGCAGATGGGTTAGTGAGAATAATGTGGGAGGCAAAGAGGCAGGCAGCTTATGTCCCTGCTCCCTGGTCAGGACTCCATAAAGAAATCACCTCTTAGCCTCAACTTGCAGCAACCTCAGGCATGACCATAGCAATGTGGCTACACAGTGTGGTCCAAAAAGGGAGATGTGCAATGTGAATTTCCTCAGCTGCCTTAAGGGCTCAGTGAGAGGCTAAATTGAGAGCAGGTGGCCCCACCAGTAACTCTGTATCCTGAGTTGGTGTTGGTGGACCATTTGGCCACTGGATTGAAAGGAAGTTGTAGTTGTTGTGCAGAGATCTGTGGCCATTGGGAACAGAGTTGAGACAGAGTCATCCAGGGTTTATTACTAAGTGTGGACAAAGCCAGGAGAGACTGACACGAGTCCCACTGACATAGACTGAAGTATGCAGCCAAGCAGAAGTAGAAACAGCACCCAGGGCCAGAGGGTTCCACACACCTAGGAGCAGAGTACCTTGCACTCAGGACGCTGACTCCTTACTTTTTTATGAGGGTTCAAAAGTCTTGTTTCTTTTCCTCCCCCATTTGCATGCCATCATAGGGAGAAGAGTAGAGGAAAGAGGCGAGCTCAGGGACTAAATGATTTTTTTGGAGAGATTGAATGTATTCCCATGGGAAGTCAGCACTATTGGATTGGGTTATGTTTGAACAGAATTTAGTTAATTTGTTTTCCTGCTAATCAATAGGGATGGGCTAAGATAGAGGGCTGATTACATTCTTCCTCTTCTAATCCATCCTGTGAAGAACTTTCATTTTTTTTTAAAATTTTATCGTGAAATAAATTCAAACTTACAGAAACAGTTGCAAAAACAATACAAACCCCATACACAGAACTGCAGCACACCTCAACCCCCCTCCACCGATACCCAGAGCCACCAACTTTAACATCCTGTTACTCCACCATTTCTTTCTTTCCCTCCCTCCCTATCTATCATCCATCATCTGTTGCTCTGTCTTCTAAACATATGAGAGCAAGCTTCACACATCCTTGAACAAACAATATAATTCACATACACATTTCCCATGAAATAGAACATTCATTTATGCAATCACGTTAAGTGCAGCTAAGAAAGAACTTTCATGTTTAACTCACACCTGAGTTATAGTGAAAGTCCAGTTTTATAAACCTTGTGTGAAATATGGTTCACCAGAAAAAACATAGGGAAATACAAAAACTACTTTGTAGTCAGTTGTACAGGTGATTAAGAAGGCATATGTTAGAAAAATGAAAGGGAAGAGTTGCGCATGACTGAAAGAGGGCAACAGGACAATACTAACCATACTGATAGTAGCTGGTGATGTTAGAAATCTATTTAAAAAAAGAAAAATTAGGAGACATTTAATATCAGTGCTTCCTAGCTGTTGCAAAAGTGTAAAAGAAAAGAAAAACACAAATACCTAAATACTGTAAGATATAGAACAATGAAATTATAGGGGAAGGATAGCAATTTCAGAGCTGTCAGTAGGTTGTTCCAGGGCCACCCAAACTTTTTTCATTGCTTTTCCTCTCCATTGCACTATGGATCTGGACCAGGCGGTAGTGGGTAGAGGGAGAACAGTCTCTTGTTGCACCTCTCCCACAGTTCTCAGCTGCCTCATCTCATCTCATCCCTGCCTGTCCACACTCACTGCTTTCAAATCATTCAGGCCCTTGTTTCCTCTTACTTGGGCCATTGTGAAGCCTTCTTCATCAATCTTATCTCTTACATTCTCTGTCTTCTAATCCATCCTATAAAACTTTGCCAGATTCCTCTTATGGGAGCATGGCTTTCATTATGTACTTCTCTTGTACAAAATCTACAGAAGTCCCTTCAAAAGACCTTCATTTGGCTACTAAATTGTGTAAGAACTTCTCTCCCTGGCATGTAAAGTGTTTCATATTAAGACCATAACAACTCTGCTGCCCAAGGTTTCAGTATTCATTTCTATGCTATCTTTGAAGCTACTACAGTGCTTGTTCCTTGGTTCCTGGATGATCTATAGTTTTGATCATTCAAGGATTGTGGATACACATATACAACCAAATAAACAGGTGGAGGAAGAAACATATTAAAGATTGCAGCCATGTGATCAGGATAGGTGTAAGCAAGTGGGACCTCAGAAGAAGAATCACATTATTAGAAGGGAGGTCTTTTGGGGCTTTTAGGAGAAAGGCCTAATCAGGAGCTGCAGCTCATCTCAAAGGCCACAGAGACACAAAGCAGGCTAGGTATCTACCCTAACTGAATGAACTATATCCCATTCAGTCTCCAATTGTGATAATACAAATGGGAATACTGGGTTGTGAGTAGAGAACTGCAAACATACATCTGCTACACTTCTGAGATCCTTGACCTGTTTTCTTTTTTTTTTCTGCAATATCAGAGGTCGATCTATCTATCTATCTATCTACCATCTATAACCATCTATCCATTTATTTATCATCATTCTCTCGATCAAATTTCTTATTGGTTTTATTTAGGCACAATTTACATGCAAAATTTTTTTACCATTTTTAGGCAAAATCCAATGAATTTTGACAAATGAAACTCATCCATGTAACCACTAGCATAATGACAATGTAGAATATTTCCCTCATACCCCAAACTGCCCTCATGCCTCTTTGTGACTTATCCCCTCCCTAATATCCCCTCCGCCACCACGGCCACTGCTCTGCATTCTATCATTACAATTTTGCTTTTTCTAGAATTTTATATAAATAGAATCATACTATATGTATGCTTTTGTATTGTGCTTCTTTAACATAGCATAATGCTTTTGAGAACCCATCTCTATATAAGTTGATTGCAGTTGAGGGTAAGGATGTGAAAAGAATAGGAAGTCTGGACTCAGAAACCACTGAATTTGACTTCTAGATTTGACCCATTATCTGTGTGGCTGTGGGAAAGTTAATTAACTTATTTAAACACTGATGTCCTACCCATTAAATGGGGGCAAAACAGTTGACTTCATAGTGTTGTTGTGAGGACTATTAATATGACCTATGCCTGTATATTTTAAGTAATCAATAAATATTAACAAAATAAAGAAGTAATAATAAATAATAAATACATAATAAATAAGTGACTATTACATGCCTGACACATTTTTTGCCTTTAAGAATGGTAGCCAATATTATTAACAGTGGCAGGGAATGTTGCAACCCAGTATCCGATCTCCCTAGGGTGACCATATGTCCCAGTTCATATCTGCTGTTCTGATGTTATTTTTAATGGTACTCTTTTAAAACTCAATAGCATCCCAGTTTGGAAAATAAATTACATGGTTACCCTAGTTCCTCCTTTTCCCTCAGTAATGGTGTGACGGTTTGAAGCTGTCTGTATCCCAGAAAAGATCATGTTTAGAAAAGATCAGCTAATCCATTCTCGTGTGTGTAAAACCCATTGTAGGTGTGGACCCATTGTAAATAGGATCTTTTGGTGAGCAGGATCTTAAGTTGAGATGTGACCCACCTCATTCAGGGTGGGTCTTAATCTTCTTACTGAAGTCCTTTATAAAAGGGTAAAAGACAGAGAGACACACATACACAAAATGTCCCAGAGAAGCTAACAGAGAAAAAGATGAAGAAGTTGAGAAAGAAGCAGCCAGAAGCTGGAAACAACAAAACCCGGGAGGGAAGGGAGAAAACAGCAGACATCACCATATGCCTGTCCTTGTGACAGAGCTTGTGAGGATTGCTTGTAGCTTATGAGGATCTCTTGTTGATGCTTTGATTTGGACATTTTCATGGCCTAAGAACTGTAAGCTTGTTAGTTAATAAGTCCTTATTGTAAAAGCCAATCCAGTTCTGATATATTGCATTGGCTTTAGCAAACCAAAACAAATGAACTTCTCAGATTTTGACTGCATGTGGCCAAACAGAATAGAGACTATTTTTCCAGATTCTTTTGTAGCCAAGTAGGCATTTTACTAAATTTTGGCCATTGAGATGTAAGTGAAACTGTTGAGTAACTTTTGAGAAGTTATGCTTTTTTTCCTTTTTCTTTCCCCTGATGGCTAGAATGGGGACATGGTGCCTGGAGCTGGAGTAGCCATCTTGGATCAGGAGATGAATTTAATAATGGAAGTCATGTCAAGTAGAACCACAGGATAGAAGGAGCCTATTCAATATTATTTTAGAGAGAAGTAAACTAATAGTAAAAAAAAATTATTGTGGTAACATATTCAACATAAAATTTCCCATTTTGACAATTTGCAAGTATACAATTCAGTGTTATTAACTACACTCACAATGTTGTGCTACCTTTGGCACAATCCATTACCAAAATTTTTTCAATACCCCAAGAGAAACACTATACCCATTAAACAATAACTCCCCTTTCCATCCTGCCTCCTGGCCCATGCTAACCCACAATCTACTTTATGTCTCTATGAATTTGTGTATCCCATGTATTTCATATAAGTGTAATCAGGCAATATTCGTGCTTTTGTGTTTGATTTATTTCACTCAACATGAAATCTTCAAGGTCCATCCATACTGTAGCATGTATCATATTCATTCCTTTTTATTGCTGAATAATATTCCACTGTGTATGTTTTTATCTATTTTGTTTAACCATTCCTCTGTTGAATGAAACTTGGGTTGCTTCCACCTTTTAGATACTGTGAATAATGCTGCTATGAACATTGGTATTCTGCTGTTGCTTTCAATTCTTTTGAGAATTTACCTAGAAGTGGAATTGCTGGGTCTATATTTAACTTTCTGAAGAACTGTCAAACTGCTTTCTAAAGTGGCTGCACTATTTTACATTCCCACCAACAATGTATAATGTTCCATATTTCTCTGCATCTTCACCAGGTAACACTTGTTATTTTTCATTTTTTTAATAATAGCTATCCTAATAGGTGTGAAGTGATATCTTGTTGTGATTTTGATTTCCCTAATGGCTAATAATGAGCATCTTTTCATGTGCTTATTGGCTACTTTTATATCTTCTTTGCAGAAATGTGTATTCAAATCCTTTGCTCATTTTTATTTGGGTTGTTTGTCTTTTTGTTGTTGAGTTATAAGAGTTCTTCACATATGCCGTATAGTAAACCCTTCTTGAATATATGGTTTCCAAATATTTTCTACTATTCTGTAGATTGTTTTTCACCTCTTTGATAATGTCCTTGGCTTCAGAAAAGTTTTTAACTTCGAGGGAGTCCTATTTATCTATTTTTATTTTGTTGTTTGTGTATTTGGTATGAAATATAAGAATCCATTGCCTAATAAAAGGTCTGGAAGATATTTTCCTATGTTTTCTTCTAACAGTTTTATAGTTTTATTTGTTATATTTAGGTCATTGATCCATTTTGCGTTAAACTTTGTATATGATGTGAGGTAGGTGTCCACTTTCATTCTTTTGTATGTGGATATCTAGTTTTCCCAGCACTATTTGTTGAAGAAACTCTTCTTTCCACATTGCATGGACTTGGTACTTTTGTCAAAAATCAATTGGCCATAGATGTGTGGATTTAATTCTGAACTCTCAGTTGTATCCTTTGGTCAATATATCTATCCTTATGCCAATAATACACTGTTTTGATTATTATAGCATTATAATAAGTTTTAAAATCAGAAGTGTGAATTCTCCAACTTCATTTTTCCTTTACAAGATGGATTTGGATTTTTAGTGCTCTTTACCATTCCATATGATTTGGTCACTGACTTTTCCATTTCTGCAAAGAAGCCTGTTGGAATTTTGATTGGGAGTGTGTTGAATCTGTAAATCACTTTGGATAGTACTGACATCTTAACACTCTTAAGTCTTCCAATCCATGAACACGATGTCTTTCCACTGCTTTAGGTCTTTAATTCCTTTCAGCAATATCTTTTAGTTTTATGTGTAAAAGTTCTCGATATCCTTTGTTAAATTGATTCATAGGTATTTTATTATTTTTCTTGCTCTTGCAAATAGAATTTTTTCATGATTTCTTTTTTGGATTGTTCATTGCTGTTGTATAGAAACTCAACTAATTTTTGCATGTTGCTCTTGTACCCTTATACTTTGCTGAATTCATTAATTAGCTTTAGTAGTTTTCTTGTAGATTCTTTGAGATTTCCTGCAGATAAGATCATGCCACCTATGAATAAAGATGGTTTTACCTCTTCTTTTCCAATTTGGATGTCTTTTATTTATTTTTCTGCTTAATTGCCCTCATTAGAACTTTCAGTAAAATATTGAATAGAGGTGTAGAAAATAGGCATTCTTATTTTGTGCCTGATGTTGGGAGAAAGTTTTCAGTGTTGTACCAGTGAATATGATGTTAGCTGTGGGTTTTCCATATGTGCTCTTTATAAGGTTTAGGAAGTTCCCTTCTCTTGTCAGTTTTCTGAGTGTTTTTATTATGAAGGGATGTTAGATTTTGTTAAATGCCTTTTCTGTGTCAGTTGAAATAATCATGTGTTTATTTTCCTTTCTTCTATTAATGTGGTGTATTACTGAATTTCTTATGTTGAACCACCCCTGCACCCCTGGGATAAGTCCCACTTGGCCATGGTGTATAATCATTTCAATGTGTGGTTGCATTTGTTTTGCTACTATTTTTTGAGGATTTTTTGTCTCTATTTTCATAAGAGATATTGGTTTGTAATTTTTCTTTTCTTGTGATATCTTTATATGGCATTGCTATTAGTTTGATGCTGGCTTCATAGAATGAGTTGGGAAATACTAATTCCTCTCCAGTTTTTTTGGAGGCTTCTTTTTGTTTTGAAAGCTAACTTTTTTTTTTTCATTTTCTGGTATTCACAGGCAAACTTATTCCAATTAATACATGAGTCCTTCCTTACACATCACCCTCAATCCAGAAAGCCCTAACTTGTCTAGGGCAGAGTGCTCCTAAAGCCAAGTTCCACTAGAAGATAATTTCTTCTTTTGCTGTCTGTGAGATATAGCCAAAAATAAATATCCATTATCATATTTCTGTTCTTGTACCTAGTCTGCAAGGTAGAAGATTGGAGTGTATGAACAGTTGAGGATGTGTCTCTCCTTATAAGTTTGTAGTTTGAAGACCTAGGAAACTTGGTCATAAAATAAAATGAGACACATTATTCATTTTTATGTAAGCATCATCTAACTGCTCTGCTAGTTCTTCACTTAGATCTTTAGATAGATTTTTTGTGTATTGTAAGGGGAGTTTTGAGATCTCTTGATACAAGGAAGGAACCCCAATAAGTTCATATTTATTGACCCTGAGAAGGCAGGTTGTTTAAGTTTGGTTCAGTTGTTCCTTTACTAGTCTGTGTTTGTGTGTGTGTGTGTGTGTGTGTGTGTGTGTGTGGTAAGGGTCTTGATAAGTTGAATATAGAGATTAATCTCCTCTCCAAACTGTTGATATCTCCCAAGTTCAAAGGATAACACAATGGTTAAGACAGTTAAAGTTGTTATAATTCCCTCTACTGAGTCTTGATTTGGAACAGCCAAAGGAGTTGGTTGTGCCATGTTCTATAAGGTAATCAACTTGTGTCCCTTATCACTGGCCCTAAAATAGGGCCTCCCATCTAAATGCTCCTTCCATCTATCTTGGTTCATTGACTAAATGCATCCCTTTTCACCCATAAAAGAAGTATACACACTAGTCTGTATTAAAAACTCACTTAGGAATCCCCTAAGTCTCCTTTCTTTGAATGCTTGACTTTGTGACTTTAACCTCAATCCTTGCCTTTGGCCCACCTTTGGCTTTTTGATATCTCCCTATATTTAAACTATTTTTCCTTCTATGCATTTTTGTGTGGCTCTAGTCTCTGTTTCTTCACTTTATCCAACATTTCATATGGGAACTCTCCACACTAAGCTTGCCCTATGGAATGAAATCCCTGTCCCAAGTCTCTAGGAGGGCATTGTCCTGGGAAGGTTCTGGTTTCCCAATAAGTAAGGGAATCATATACAACATGTAAGGGATTGGCAGAATTTCTTGGAGACTTCTGGTCTCTTTCCTTACTTCTATAACAAGTTTTGCCCAGTTTCTCTTCATAATCATAATACCAATTCAATAAATCCTACAATATATGCTTGTCCATCTTATTTGTTCTGCGTATCTCAATATCTGATAATATATTTCTCTCTACATCAGGGAAGAGTACAAAATTTGTCTGGAACACTAGGAATTAACAGATGCAAATCTATTTCATTGCTTTTTCCTGAATCTATATTCGGTGATTTTCCTTGTCTTTCTGTTTTAGAATCAGATGTGCTTCCTTGTGCTTCCTTGGGGAACTTCCTTTTACTTAGTAAATGTATCTCTTTTCTTCAGTGTCCATCATTCTGATTCCCACCTCTACCTACAACACCTTTGGTATTTTTAACTTTCTGGTGTTATTTCCTGCCAATTTTTGTTCTTGGAGGCATTTAATAATTTGTAATCCTAAATCTTCTTATTGCAATAGCCAAATAGCAAGTAAATAGCAAATCACCAGTTTGTGGCCATTTAATTAGGTTTTTAGTATCTGCTTTGTTGAATTAATATGTAGACACCTTTCTTCTCACCACTATTTGCATCAATACTCAGAGAAATTATCTAAAACTGGGATTAGGATTAAACAGTGAGAGTCTTCCATAAAGGAAGCCCCAGAGCATTTTGTCTTCTTTTATTTGCACTTTTTTCTCTCTTATCTTTCTGCTGACTAGACATTCAGTTTCATGGCCAAGTTTATTTATGCCAAAAGTAAGATTATTTTTACACTTGTTTTTTATGCCACTTATAATGTACACATCACTATATTTATTCAGATATCACTGGGCTTCAGAGTTTCAGAGCTGAAAGGGATGTTATCGATCATTTGATCCAAAAGCTTTTTGCATACATGTTATAAAATTCCACCCTGCCCCCCCAACATTTTTTTTTTTTAACAATTTGCTACAACCAAAGATACTCCCATTAATAACGTATAAGTTTGCCATAAGGTAACTGTTGGAAATATTTTTTGAGTTATGAAAATATAATTCATAAGAAGTAAATAGTAAGCAGAAAAAATAATTAGGGATACTATGAAAGTTAAACCTTAATTCAGAAGACACTTTATCAACATGCTCATCTAAAGTTGGTGATGACTCAACTATGGTCTGATAATTGGGGAGGTACAGTGATTGAATACCTAGTTTGTATTTAATTATAGAGAGAGCATTAATCTCCATCAGAGTAAGTATTTAAGCTTCATAAAAATGCAGAGAAAGAAACTCCTTCCCAATGGCCCATGACTATTACCTTGAATATGGATGCCTACATTCTTATATCCAGAAGGGTTCTCTCCCTTTAAAAAACATAAGCAGTATAATTAAAAGATCAGAATTGTATAACAGAGACACAATGGCCTCTTAAGTGTTTATATGTGCACAGAGAAGTATGGTATTTATTTATTCCTTTAAATAACGCCCATAGTATATTGAATCCATTGTCATCCCTTAGGCCAAATAAATATCCCCTCCCCTTTTCCTCCTCAGTCAGAGATTGAGGTTGGGGATGAATCATGGCTGAAACTGTAAGCCTGTTGGAATTTCATTGTTAAAGGGCATGTTTTTGTATAGTTATGAGAGAGACTATTGAATAATGGGCCTCTTTATTAGTTTCATCTGTTTCAGAGAGTTTGATATATTAGGGGAGGGGACAAAGGAAAGAAATAAACACTGTTCTGCATATTAACATGGAGTACTGATTCTACTGTGAGAATATGCGTCTTTCCAAATTATAGGGCCATTGGAATAACTTTTCTCATCACCTTCATGGGTTTAGTTATTCAGCCTCTCAGAAATAATGTTTGTCTTTAAAAGTGTGTGTTTGTGTGTGTGTATATATACACACTTGTGCATGCTTTGCGTTCAAACTTTCTTGTCAGAAAATCAAAAGAATAAGTTGTTCTGAAAAAACATGCTGCTTGAATATCTGGAAGGAAAATAGATTTGGAAGGCCCACACCCATCTTGGACCACCATTTTCCAGGATTTGCAATTCCAAATGGTCCAATTCTCTATCCTGATGAAGGACCTTGCCCCCACCCCATTGGCTATTAATCTAAGCCTGTAGTCCTCAAACTTGAGCATGCATCAGAATCACCTGGGAATCTTGTAAAAACAGATTTTTAGGTTGCAGTCCAGAAAAATTCTCAGGTGATGCTGATGGTGCTAGTCTGGGGACAACACTTTGGGAACCACTGATCTAGGCTAAGCCATTTAGATATTGTGATGGTTTGAATGTATTATGTCACCCAAAACGCCATTATATTTGATGTAATCTTGTGTGGGCAGATATATCAGTGTTGATTAGATTGTAATTCTTTGAGTGTTTCTATGGAGATGCAACACACCCAACTGTGGGTGATGACTCTAATTGGATAGTTTCCATGGAGGTGTGGCCCCGCCCATTCAGCATGGGCCTTGATTAGTTTACTGGAGCACTATATAAGCTCAGACAGAAGGAGCGAGCTTGCTACAGCCAAGAGGGACATTCTGAAGAATGCACGGAAGCTGAGAGAGGAGCTGAAGCTTATAGAGACATTTTGGAGATGGCCTTTGAAAGCAGACTTTTGCTCTGGGGAAGCTAAGAGAGGACAAACACCCTGTGATGGTTAGGTTCATGTGTCAACTTGGCCAGGTGACCCAGCTGTCTGGTCAAGCAAACACTGGCCTAACAATTTCTGTGAGGATGTTTGAGGCTGGTTAATAAACCAACAGACTGGTTTATTAAATTATCAGTCAATTGACTGCAGCTGTGACTGATGACTCACCAAAGGGCGTGCCTTCCACAATGAGAGAATGCAATTGGCTGGATTTGATCCAATTAAACAGTTGAAGACTTATAAGCAAGACAGATGGAGGACCTTCACTTCTTCTTCAGCTGCCCAGTGAAGCATTTCCTGAGGAGTTCATCGAAGTTGCCTGTTCGTTTCCTGAGGAGTTCATCGGACACATTCGTCGAGGATCCCAGTTCATTTCCTGAGGAGTTTGTTGAAGTTGCCGGTTCGTTTCCTGAGGAGTTCATTGAACACATTCGTTGAAGATCCCAGTTCATTTACTGAGGAGTTCGTCGAAGTTGCCGGTTCGTTTCCTGAGGAGTTCATTGGTCATCTTCCTTGGAGTTGACAGTTTGTTGACAGCTCTACAGAATTTGGACTCGTGCATACCCACAGTTGCGTGAGTCACTTTTACAATTTGATAATCAGAGACACCTCTCATTGATTCTGTTTTCCTAGAGAACCCTAACTAATACACACCCCAAGAGCAACTGAGAGTGACATTTTGGAGAGAAACTGAAGCCTAGAGAGGAATGTCCCAGGAGAAAGCCATTTTGAAACCAGAACTCTAGAACAGATGCCAGCCACATGCCTTCCCAGCTAACAGAGGTTTTCCGGATACTATTGGCCATCCTTCAATGAAGTTACCCCCTTACCTTGGACACTTTATGGTCTTAAGACTGCAACTTTGTAACCAAATAAACCCCCTATATAAAAGCCAGTCCATCTCTGGTGTTTTGCATTCCAGCAGCATTAGCAAACTAGAACAGATATGAAGAAATGTCTTGTTGGAGAGAGAAGGCTGAATCCTAGAAGAAGTAACCCTTACTAGGGGGAAAGACTTTCTGAAAGATGACTGGGTGTTTTAGAAATGTTATATCATTTAAGAAACAGTTTAATTTTACAAGTCAGTTTTCAGAGGGGTGGCATGACATGCTCTGTCATCCTAAATAACCATACAGAAGACACTGTTCTTTCTTGAAGGACAGATCTTGAAAAAATGACTTTTATATGATTATAGGTTTTTATATTCAAACCTAATAACAGAGGTCATGCTATTGCAGACCCAAACACTGATTCAACTGGCACTATCAGATATATTGTCCTGGGATTTTCTTTTAATAGAAGCCCCAGGTTTTATTCCCAGTTATTCTAATTTAGTATGTTTGGAATGGGACCAGGAGAACCTATTGTTCAAAGGACTCCCCCATGATTCTGATTGCTAGTTATTGTGAAGCATCAGTGTAACCTTCCACTCAATGCATCTGGGCTAATCCAAATAACCATGTAGGGGAGAAAAATGCATTCTTTCTAGGAATACCTGTTTCATTTTTGGAACAACTATAATGATCAAAATTTCATAGCTATGTTGAGTACAATTTTGATCTTCTTAAACTTGCTACTTTTATGACCATTTTTTACTTCTAGTTCTGCTTTTTAAATAATAAAGTAAAACAAGTCCATACTTCTTCCTCATGGTAATTTTTTACAGTTTTTCTTAGACTTTCTTCTGCAGGCTATTTATCCAAATGTTCACTTAAAACATGATTTGTAGACCCTCTATGTTGATGTCATACTCCAATTTGTCAAAGATCCTTTTTAATATCTAGAATTCAAAATTGGAATGGTAGTCCATTCTAGTTTAGAAATCTAGCCACTCATGATTTGGCCATTGGCCAATTTTTCGATGCAACTTGAGATTTATAGGCTTTTAAATTTTATTTGTTTAAAAGAAAAAAAATCATATTTTTGGATTATGCAAATTTTCAATTTATTTTCTCAAATCTGTGTGTGAGTGTGTATGTGTGTGTAAACTTCTTTAACTTCTTTAATGAGAGAGTTGGCAACTCCAAAACAGGAATGGTAATTTTAAATACCTACAAGGGCCTGGCAGGTTAAAAAAGTGTGAATTGGGCCAGCTGTAAATAATAAAAGAAGGGTAGAGATTACAACAAACTGGAGAGATCATTTTTTATTTAAGGGCTTTTAGATTCAAATAATTTGATAACACTGTATTACCAAAATCCAAACCAACTATACCAAATCGAAACAACACCTGTAGGTGAGATTTGGCCAAACTGAAACCATTCAGCTCCCGTGCTTGAGTCAAAAAGTTGTCTTTGGAATATGTTTCTAAAGACATGTAGACACTTATGTTGTTACTATTTTTTAAAAAAAAGATCTTTAGGAGTAAGATAAGATGGTGCCGTTTTACCATATGTCCTTTAAGATCTTCAGCTTTTGAAGACATGCTAATACTTTTAGTTTTGCTGTCCATGACTAGAAAATGTTACAAAAGCACATAGCTCTGGTACTCATTTTCCCTCAACTATACAGATTTGCTATATTGCATATAATTAAGAGTAGGAAAGACACTTTTCCCAAAGCAAGAGCCTTGGTCTCAATTATTTTGTCCTTCTTTGTCAATGGTAGAGAAAAGTCCCCTTGGGGCAGACCCTCTTTGTTCTGAGAACAACCACTTGAAAGGGCCCTCTGATTTAGCCTCAGTTGCCTTGGGGAAAGGTGTAACAATACTTGTCTTTCCTTTGAAGCACAGAGTGTTTAATTCCAAAATATCCTTGTTATATACAGTTCTGTGAAGGAGGTGGACAAATTTGCATTAGGGTTAAAAAGCCACTTGGAAGCAGAGAAATGAAGATCCTAATATCTTTATTTTGTACAAACTACCCAATGAAAGAAATGGTCCTAACTGAGGATCATAAATATGATCATTGAGAGGACCTGCAGAGATGGTAACCAATTAATTCCCAGTCACTAAATCCAGTGGTCAATTCTCAGTTCTTTCTGTACCACCCCTGATACATGCATCTTCCCTGATTCCCTTGGCTCCATTTGCCCCTCTGAGCTTTGGTAGCTTGTTCAATGGAGAGTCCCAGACACCTGTGCCTCATGTCTTAACATTACTTGGTACCCCTCTCCCTACACTAAAGGCTGCCTTCTGCATGGTCTCCATTATGCTTATCATGGCAAGAGCCACAATAATTCTTGTGCCAATGTCTAGTCTTGCTGAAACCACAGGGAATCCATTTGCCTCTTCTGAACTCAGATGAAGTGCTGCATAGAAGAGATGAGGCCACATAAAAACTAGGAAGTGCAGGGAAATTAATGCCCCCTTGGGCAAACTTTGACCTTTGAGAGATAGGAGTGAGGAAGGTGTCATCAGACACATTCCTTTCATTTCTTCTATCCCAATGCACTTTTTGAAGAGAATTGAGCCATATGTTCTCTCTAGGGAAATACCTCGTGATTGAACAATAACTATGTATGTTTCATCGAGAATTTCTGATATGCTCAGTAATGCACCACCTTATCATGTTTTCTCTACTTACCATTGTCACTTATTTCCCCTTTCACTTTTGTTGTCTTGATTTTGTATGCTCATTAATGTCAGTAGCATTTTACAAAGTTGATCAATCCTCTCTGAAACACTTGGCTTTCAAAACCAACGTTCTCCATATTTTTCCTCTGTATCACTCACCACTGCTTTTCAGTCTCCATTGCTACTTCTACATAAACTCGACCTTTTAGCATTATAGTGCCCAAGATTTCAGTCCTTCCACCTTTTCTATTCTCTATATGCTCCCCACTTCTTAGTGTTTTCATATCCATTTCAAAGCTTTCAGTATGAACTTTGCTGAAAATCTCAAATTTTATTACCAGATGAAATTTAATATCTATTTACTCCCCTGCATTGGAAGTTTTCTGAATTTAATCTAACTAGTCCCCCTTATTTTGAAAGAGTAAAGTACTTTTTATATGGAAAGCAAATGAAAAGAAAATGTACTCTTAAGATCAATGGGGTGCACTCTGTAAGTCAAATAAAAAAGGTTATAAGGATGTAGCCTACGAGCATGGATTCAGGAAAATGGAAAGAAAATGATAAGGTAGTTTTGACTGGGGAGAAGACTTCATTTTATGCAGAAATTTTGTCATTCAGATGATAATCTGTCCCCACAAAGTCTGCCATAGAAGGGATAGCTTTGAAGGACATTGTGATGAGTTTTTCCTCCTTTACTCTGTACCAAATAGTCTAGTATTTGTGGTATCTTACTCTCAAAGGCAAATCTACTGTAAATGGGGATACGTGGTATCTAATTTTTGTGTATATTTCTTGTCAAAAGTATGTGAATGATCATCTTGCACAGCCCCAGTGGAAGCACTGGAAGTACAGTGTTTTGGGCAAGGCCAGGGAGCAGAGTCGAATTACATGTAATTCCACTACCACCAAATTTTACTGATCATCTTAAGTGCAAGACATTGTTATTAATCATCACTTCATTACATCTGTTCCAGTTTGCTAATGCTGCCATTTGCAAAACACCCGAAATGGGTTGGCTTTTATAAAGGGGGTTAATTTGGTTACAAAGTTACAGTCTTAAGGCCATAAAGTGTCCAAGGTAAGGCATCAACAATAGGATATCTTCACTTAAGGATGGCCATTAGCATCTGGAAAACCTCTGTTAGCTGGGAAGGCACGTGGCTGGCATCTACTTCCTCCCAGGTTGTGTTTCAAAATGGCATTCTTCATAATGTTGCTCTGGGGGTGTTTTGTCCTCTCTTAGCTGCAGCTGCTCTGTGTCTGGGCCTGAATGGTGGGGCAACACTTCCATAGAAATAATCCAAGGAAAGGTCTCGCCTGCAGTTGATTGAGTCACATCTCCATGGAAACACTGAACCAGTAGGTTCCAACCAAATCAACACTAATATGTCTGCTCCCACAAGACTGCATTAAAGAATATGGCTTTTTCTGGGGGACATAATACGTACAAACCAGCACATTGTTCTTATCCATTTCCTGTGTCTCTTCAGACACCACCATATTTCAGTACATGTTTTTTTTTTTTTTTTTTTTTTTGATGTATAAAAACAATGAACAATATCTTTAGGGACTCCAGAATTAAAGGAGGACAAATTATTCCTTCTCTGTGAATCACTATTTCTGACCATTTTGGGGGTTCATCCCTTTAGTCTAATGTATATTGTTTGGACTTGGACATTGGCATTTAAAAACAAAGAAACAAACAAATGAGATATACATCATTTACCCTTGAAGTTCTGTGTGAATTAATTTAGAGAGGCTGCATTGTATAGTGGAAAGAATGATGACACCGAAGTCAGAAAGAGCTGGTTAATATTTGAACTTCCCACTTAATAGCTTGTAACCTTGGCCAAGTTTAATTACTGAATTGCACTTATTCTGATCCACTGTTGTAAAAGTTAAATGAGTAAATATACTTAGGCTTAGAGTAGAGTAGGCAGTGAAAAATATGTAGTTATTTCTAAGTCCAGTTTACCAGCCTATGTCAGGTGTGATTTCCCCAGCAGGAACTGACCAAGAGTCTAATTGAGAATATGTTCACGTTTACACATTTCTATCATTTATGTACTTATGATTGTATTTATAGGTATTTGTGCTGGTTTGGATATGCTATGTCCCCCAGAAAATGCCATCTTCTTTAATAGAATCTTATGGGGGCAGATTAATTAATCTTTTTGATTTGGGTGTGTCCTCTTGATTGAATGTTTCCATGAAGAAGTGACTCACCCAACTGTGGGTAATACCTTTGATTAGATTATTTCCATGGAGATGTTACTCCACTCATTCAGTGTGGTTCTTAATTAAATCACTGGAGTCCTATAAGAGCTGACAGAGAGAAGGAGCTCATTGCTGCAGCCTAGAGAGACTTTTGAAGAGATGCTTGGGAGTTGACTGTTTGGAGATGCTATCCTGGGATTTGCTCTGGAGAAGCTCAGAGAGGACAAAATACCTCAAGAGCTTCAGCTGAGAGAGACATTTTAGAGATGGCCATTGAAAGCAGACTTTTGCTAGCTCAGAGTTTGCCTGTGGTAAACCAAGAGAACACCCCTAGATGCTTAGAGAGAGACATCCTGGGACATAGCTATTTTGAGATGAGAACCCAGGAGCAGATACCAGCATGCCTTCCCAGCTGACAGAGGTTTTCTGGATGCCATGGGCCATTATTCAGTGAAGTTACTCTATTGTTGTTGACTTTAGTTTGGACACTTTTATGACCTTGGAACTGTTGCTTTATAACCAAATGAACCCCCTTTAAAAAAGCCAATCCATTTCTGGAATTTTACATAACAACAGCATTAGCAAACTGGAACAGTGTTTTCCCCTTATGTCTCATTCCATAAATTGAAATTCTTTTAGGTAAGTGACTTTTTTATTCCTTTTGTGGTCTTCCCATAATGTATCACATAGAGCTGTATTTCAGAGGTCATTTAATGTTTTCTGCTTAATGAATCACCAATAAATTTGTGAAATCTATGATAGTGGTAGTAAGTCTTTATAGCCTCACCTTTACTTTAAAATAAAGTAATTCCAACTCTAGAATTTTGCTTCAGCCTTATTTCTCCTCTTATCTGTTCTTTTCTCTACAATTTGTATAGATCATACTTAGGAAAGATTATAGGAATTTGAAAGATTTCTTCCAGGCTGATAGTTTATGCTTTCCTAACCACACTCATCTTCTTGCTTAATGCCATTGATTATCACTTTATTAGCTACTATTTTCAGTGTCAAAAGTAGTCAAATTGATATCTGAGTAAATTGTTATTAAGGTCTTTGTTATTACTACCTTTTAATTGTTTTTGAACTTAACCTTTAACTTTAGGGTCTAAAGGTCATTTGTAAGCATATTATATTGTTAAATCCTTTACTAGAAAATATTTGTGATTTGAAAACTAGGCCCTAACATTGTGGGGCTAGTTGTTACAGCAACCATAGCTTTATAAATTGTTTTTCCTTTTATAAGGCCATTGTCTTTGTCCAGGGCTTCTTCTGACAGATACTTATATACATTCCTGATTTATTAATTATGATTCCACATTCCTGCCTAAAATTCCCACCACTGTTCTTATATGATTAGTACTTTACTCTTGATGAATTTCCATGTTTATATATGTAACAACTACAGCAGCTCCAAATCTTTTGCAGAGAAATCTGTAACAGCTTTAATTCAGGAAAAAAGATCTGAGTGGTACCAACCAGAGGAAACTCAACGCTTGTACTAGCAGAGCTGTTGATGCTCTTTCTTATCGAGCTTGTGGCAGTCATTATAGCAAGGCAGCCTTTGATTTAAGGCAAAATCCTAACTCAAATCTTTCTCTTCTTTAGCTAGGGGTATCTGCAGGAGTTTATTCTGGTCCCTGCTTAGAGGATTTGGGACTATGTAGAGCTTGATGAAATGTGATTTTAAAACCATAGGGGAAAAAGGTGAAAGAAACCTTTGTGTATAAGAAGAAAGAAGAATAGCTCCATGCTGGGCTTTATGTCACTAAAAAGTACAGTAATAGGAGCATGATAAGTAGCTTTTGAAACTCCCCACTCGTTACAAACTTAAAACAGCCACAGTTACCTCAATTACTTGTTTTTTTCCTACAGTCAAGAACAAATTGTAATAGCTTAAATCTTTTGGGGAACATTTTTCATCCAGGAATATTAGATTGTAGAGTGAAAACTAAAAAGAGGGGTGTGGGGTGGTAGCTTACAAGACATCAACAATTTGTTATGATTAAAATGGGAAAGGGGGATTAGAAAATTCTTCCCTCTTATGCCATTTAATCTATATGAAAATCTGTGCTAAATATCTCTTCAGAAACTTGTAATAATTTTTAGTGTAAATGAGTTTTAAAAGACACAAAAGAATGGGAATTTATCCAGCAATTTCATTTAACAAGCATATATTACAGTGGACTGGCTTGAGAAGACAGTGAGGTCATGAGAAGAGGAGGAACTTAGTTGTAGTCTAGTCCCAATTTTATCACTACACAGCTATATGATCTTGGGAACAGCACTAATATGTGTCTCAGGTTTTGAAATTATAAAACAATGAGTGTAGGATTAGACGATACTTAATCTAAGTTTCTTTATGGAGATGGTGTTGTACAAAGCAATTATCAAAAGCAGATTTCCTACTGAAAATAGGAGAGGGATAAAGAGAATATTCCAGAAAACCCAGAGGTATCACTTGGTCCTTATACTAAAGAAAACAAAAAAAAAGTCTTCATTTGGCTGGAAAAAAAAAAAAAGACCAGTTGTGGTTTGAGGATTGGTTGAAAAGAGATGACTTATTCCACCAATATTCTTTCAGCCATGAGCAGCCATCCACACCAAATTCGTCAATTAAAAGAAAGCTGTGACTTCTCAGACAGCATTACAATTTAGTGTAATGGTGGACTGAAGGATCAGGTGTAGATAATAACATAAATTGGAGAGACTATGAAGGCATTTATTCAATTACAGTTCAATTATGAAATGCCTTCTTATTGGGTCTAAATAAGCCTATCATTGGGTTCATTCAACAATACACATTTTTGAGCACGTACTTTGAGCCAGGCACACTTGTTCATTTGATTTTAAACCAAAGAGCACCTCTGTATTTCATATCTTCTCATAACTAATTATGTCAGTCATATTTGCATTGGCAAAGAGCTGTTTTTTTTACCCTGTGTTCAGTAAGGATGTGTTGAAATACCCTTTCTTACGGAGTAACAAGTTTTTTTTTATTGGCATCATGAGAACATAATAAGAATTCTCCAGTTGTTTTTGGTTATTAAAATGCAGTCAAGAGTTCTGGGAAGATGGTGGATTAGGAGAGGCAGACTAGATAAAGGGCAGAAAGTGCTCCTGAACAGCAGTTTCAGGATGCCATTGGCCAAACAGGGACCTCTACACCACAAAGTGGAAACTTAGATGGAGAGGCAGAGAGACTGTGCTTGGAAGGATGGGGGAGTTTGTTCATCTGGGACCACTGCTAGGGACTGTCTACTGGAGCCAGCTGCTGAGTGCAGGAGGGAGCAGTTTTCCATGCCTTGTGTACCCATTTCAGCAGTTGGCTGCAGGGATAATTCTTCACAGCCCCAAGACTGAGAGCTCCCATGAGGGAACTCAGGATTTGGTGGTCTCATAATGACTGAACTCACTATTACTCCATGGAAGCCTGTGGTGTGCACAGCCAAGAGGAAAGGGCACCACACTGAAGCACCAGAAACCCCTCTCCACCCCAGAGGCTCACAGGTGCACAGCAGACAGGGACTGTTGTGCATTTGAGCTGGAGGGTAAGAAGTGTAACCCCACAGCCCCACAGTGGTTCACTCACAGCCCTGGGAACTACCAGACCCACTGTGCCCTGGAGTGGACCCCTGCAAAACTGTGTAGAGTCTGCCTACCATCCACAGGGCTGGCAGTCCCCAGTGCACATGGAGAACTCTTGTGCTGATTAGATTTCCACCCTGTTTGGACCCAGCCTATTGAACAGACAAAGTTGGAGGAGAGCTGGCTTGAGAGTAAGAGATGGCTCTAGAGCACCTTCTGCTGTTAAGACAGGGAAAGTTGTACTTCACCAAGCTGTAGCTCTGACAAATTATAGGTAAATGTTCAAATAGTTCTACATGCCCAAAAATAGCCTTATCAAGATAAGCAAATGCCTCAAGGCATACAACAGGAATCATAAAGCACATGAGGAAACCAGAAGATATGGACAAGCCAAACAAACAAAAAGCCAGAGGAGACACAGAATTTGGAGCAATTAATCAAAGAAGTACATGCAAATCTCCAAAACAACTTCAATGAGTTGGCTAAAGACATAAAGGACATAAAGAAAACTCTAGAAGAGCATAAAGAAGAATTTGAAAGAGTAAATTTAAAAATAGCAGATCTTATGGAAATAAAATATACTGTTGATCAAATTAAAAAATATTAGAGACACACAACACAGATTTGAAGAGGCCAAAGAAAGAGTAAGTGAACTAGAGGACAGAACAAATTGAATGCAGATGCACAAAAAAACAAATGGTGAAAAAAAAATAAAAAAAATTGAAATGGAGCTCAGAGAAATGATAGACAACATAAAGAACATGAATATAAGAATCACTAGTGTTCCAGAAGGTGAAGAGAAGAATAAGGGGCTAGGAAGAATATTTGAAGACATAGGGAAAACTTCCTAACCCTTCTGAATGACATAAATATGCAAATCAAAGGTGCCCAGAGAACTCCAAATAGAATAAATCCAAATAAACCCACTCCAAGACGTATACTAATCAGATTATCAAATGCTGAAGAGAAGGACAAACTCCTGAAAGCAGAGAGAAGTGATTCACCACATACAAGGGAAACAAAATAAGTTTAAGTACTGACTACTCAGCAGGCACCATGGAGGTTAGAAGGCATTGGTATGATATATTTAAGATTCTGAAAGAAGAAAATAGCCAGTCAAGAATTCTTTATCCAGCAAAACTCTCCTTCAAAATTGAAGGAGAGAAGCAGGTCTGGTTAAGACCAGGGCAAGCCAGGCCAAAGGGTAAAGGTTGAAACTGATTGTGTTTTAAAACTTCAACTTCCATATGAGACCAAGGGAATAGATATCTATTTGGTACAGGATCTAAATTTTCTAAATGGTACAACTCTACAGTCGATTTGTTCAAACACCACAATTTCATGGAACTTTGAATAGGAAGTGAGATACGGTAGGTTAGTATAGGCTGGAGTGAAATAGTGACACATCCCAGAGTAATTTGGGCAGATAATAAAAAATATATTTACAGCTCCCCCTCCCTAGCCCCGAGGATCTGGGGGAAGGTGCGGATGTGTTGGACATCCTCACCTGGGCTGGTGTTGATGTTGTCACAAACACTGGGACTGGCGGTTTGATGTGCTGAGCCCTCGAGCATGAGACTTGCCCTTATGAAGCTCATTACCACAAAGGAGAGTCTAAACTTGCATGTAATGGTGCCTAAGAGTCTCCCCCTGAGTACCTCTTTGTTGCTCAGATGTGGCCCTCTCTCTCTCTAAATGAGCCATCTCGACAGGTGAACTTGCTGCCCTCCCTCTTACATGGGACCCGACTCCCAGGGGTGTAAATCTCCCTGGCAATGCAGAATATGACTCCCGGGGATGAATGTGGACCTGGCATCATGGGACTGAGAGTATCTTCTTGACCAAAAGGGGGATGCAAAATAAGATGAAATAGTTTCAGTGGCTGAGAGATTTCAAATGGAGTTGAGAGGTCACTCTGGTGGACATTCTTATGCACTATATAGATAACACCTCTTAGGTTTTAATGTATCGGAATAGCTAGAAGTAAATACCTGAAACTACCAAACTCCAACCCAGCAGTCTGGACTCCTGAAGACAATTATATAATAATGTAGATTACATGGGGTGACAGTGTGATTGTGAAGACCTTGTGGATCACACCCCCTTTATCTAGTGTATGGATGAGTAGAAAAATGGTGATAAAAACTAAAGGACAAATGGGGTGGGATGGGGGGATCATTTGAGTGTTCTTTTTTCACTTTTATTTTTTATTCTTGTTCTGGTTCTTTATGATGTAAGGAAAATGTTCAGAGATAGATTGTGGTGATGAACACATAACTACGTTATCATACTGTGGAAAGTGGATTGTATACCATGGATGATTGTATGGTGTGTGAATGTATTTCAATAAAACTGAATTTAACAAAAAAAAATTGAAGGAGAGTTTAAAATTTTCACAGACAAACAAATGCTGAGAGAATTTGTTAAAAAGAAACCTGCCCTGCAAGAAATATTAAAGGGAATTCTACTGCCTAAGAAATAAAAGAAAGGAGAGAGAGGTCTGGAGAAGGGCACAGAACTGAAGAATGTTAGTAAACATAACTTAAAGGATAAAAAAGAGAGGGGGGAAAACCTAAGATGGTGGCTAGGTGAGACAGGGCAAAAAAAAAAACACCTCCGTGAAATATACTAGATAAAAACCAGAAAGTGACCCAGAACACCACTTCCAGTGATTCACTAGCTGGACAAGGTCTGCTAAAACCACAGGGACCATGCACTTGGTGAAACTTGGAGTCTGCATTCTGAAATGAGTGAGTAAGCCAGCTGAAAGTCCCATGGCTGTGCTGCAGTGTGGGGAAACCAGGGGTTGGCATTTGAGTGCACCCACAGCTAGTTGTCCTGGAGCTGGGAAGGCAGAGCTGTGTGAAAAGGGGGGGGGGGTTGAGATGCCCCATTCAGCCATTTCTTCATCAGGCTGGGAGTGCCCCTGCATGGCCTGGTGGCCCGGGGCTTCCCTTGAGGGACAGCGTACACTTGTGATGTAGCACAGCCTTCCCACAGCAGAGGTCCTGGAAGATCACAGCTGAGAAGGGGGGCCACCTTGGAAAACCCAGGGACCCTACATCAATGCCAGGGACTTGTGGGTCAGTAGCAGAGAAAATCTGTGGCAAGACTGAAATGAAGGCTTAGACTCTTGCAACAGCCTTGAATCTCCAGGAACACCTGGGAAGTTTGAATATTAAAACTACCCTGCCTCCCTAACCACCCAGACACACTTCCCACATTCAGGGAGGACAGCACCAACAACACACCCAAATTGAGTGCACAGATTGAACCCCACAAGAATCTTTTCCCCACACACCACAAAGAAAAATTTGTGGAGAACTGACTTGAGGGGAATAGGTGACTCACAGATGTCATCTGCTAGTTAGTTAGAGAACGTGAACACCACCAAGTTGTAGATCTGAAAAATTAGATTGGTATTTTTTATAACTTGAAAGAACCCTATCAAGCAAAGCAAATGCCAAAAGGTCAAAAAACAATAGAAAATCTTAAAGCATATGATAAAACCAGACAATATGGAGAACCCAATCCCAAATACCCAAATCAAACAATCAGAAGAGACACAGTACTTGGCACAATTAATCAAAGAACTACAACCAAAGAATGAGAGCATGGCACAGGATATAAAGGACATGAAGAAGAACATGGCACAGGATATGAAGGACATAAAGAAGACCCTAGAAGAGCATAAAGAAGAAATTGCAAGAGTACATAAAAAAATAGAAGATCTCATGGAAATAAAAGAAACTGTTGGCCAAATTAAAAAGACTCTGGATACTCGTAATACAAGATTAGAGGAAGTTGAACAATGACTCAGTGTCCTAAATGACCAAAGAACAGAAAATGAAAGAACAAAAGAAAGAATGGAGAAAAAAACAAAATAAATTGAAATGGATCTCAGGGATACGATAGATAAAATAAAACATCCAAATTTAAGACTCATTGGTGTCCCAGAAGGGGAAGAGAAGGGTAAAGGTCTAGAAAGAATATTCAAAGAAATTGTTGGGGAAAACTTCCCCAACCTTCTACACAATATAAATACACAAAACATAAATGCCCAGCTAACTCCAAATAGAATAAATCCAAATAAACCCAAACCAAGACATATTCTGATCAGACTGTCAAATACAGAAGAGAAGAAGCAAGTTCTGAAAGCAGCGAGAGAAAAGCAGTTCACCACATACAGAGGAAACAACATAAGTCTAAGTAGTGACTACTCAGTGGCCACCATGGAGGCGAGAAGGCAGTGGCATGACATATTTAAAATTATGAGAGAGAAAAATTTCCAACCAAGAATACTTTATCCAGCAAAACTTTCCTTCAAATTTAAGGGAGAGCTTAAATTTTTCACAGACAAACAAATGCTGAGAGATTTTGCCAATAAAAGACCTGCCCTACTTCAGATACTAAGGGGAGCCCTACCAACAGAGAAACAAAGAAAGGAGAGAGAGATATATAGAATTTTAACAGACATATAGAACCTTACATCCCAAATTACCAGGACACACATTTTTTTCTAGTGATCACAGATCTTTCTCCAGAATAGACCATATGCTGGGACATAAAACAAGCCTCAAGAAATTAAAAAAAAAAAATTGAATATATTCAAAGCACATTCTCTGACTACAATGGAATACAAATAGAGTCAATAATTTTTGATTTGTAACTCCACTATTTACTTCCTACAGGATATAAAATACATAAACTCTAATGATAAATCAGTGGTTTTAGACTCAATATAAAATATGTAATTTTTGACAAGAACTATATAAAGGTGGGGGAATGGAGGAGTATAGGAGCATAGTTTATGTGTCCTATTGAAGTTAAGTTGGTATCAAAGAAAACCAAGGTTGTTATGGATTTAAGAGGTTAAATTTAAGCCCCACAATAAACACAAAGAAATTATCAGAGAATATGACCATGGAGATGAAAAGTAGAGTATGGGTTATGAGAAGTGGGGGAAGGGGCAATGGGGAGTTAAGAAATGAGTGTAGGGTTGCTGTTTGGGGTGAAGGGAAATTTCTAGTAATGGATGATGGGTAGGTGATAGCATTAAAACATTCTAAATGTGATTAATCCCACTAATGGAATGCTAAGGAGGGGGTGGAATGGGAAGATTTAGGCTGTATACATGTTTCCACAATTGAAAAAAAAAATAAGACAGTCTAAATAGATGAAAATTGAATGCCAAGGATGATCCTGGATGGGATCTGAGGATGGAGGACAGGAGGCTCAAAGGGACACAGTTGGGACATAAAAAAAAAAAAGGAAATACAGAATGTAAGCTTGGTATCAATGTTGAATTTCTTGAACTTAGCTGCATAAAAGAATGTTCTTATTCATGGAAATTGTATATGTGAATTATAGTGTTTGTTCAAGGATGTGTGCAGCTTGCTCTCATATGTTCAGAAGACAGAGCAATAGATGATGGATGATAGATAGGGAGTGAGAGAGGGAGGGAAAGAAAGAAATGGTGGTGTGACAGCATGTTAAAGTTGGTGGATCGGAGTATCAGGGGAGGAGGGTCAGGGTATGATGTGTATGGGGTATGTATTGTTTTTGCAACTGTTCCTGTAACTTTGAATTTATTTCAAAATAAAATTTTAAAAAAAGGGATGGGGAGAGAACAGATCTGATAAATACAAACCAAAAGATAAGAGGGTTGACTCAAGAACTGCATTCACAGTAATAACATTGAATGTGAATGGATTAAACTCCCCAATTAAAAGGTACAGATTGGCAGAATGGATTAAAAAGTATGAGCCATCAATATGCTGTTTACAAGAGACTCATCTTAGACCCAGTGACACAAACAGATTGAAAGTTAAAGGATGGAAAAAAGTATTCCATGGGAGCTACAGCCAAAAGAAAGCAGGTGTAGAAATACTAATATCAGACAAAATAGACTTTAAATGCAAAGATGTCATAAAAGACAAAGAAGGACACTATATCTTTATAAAAGAGACAATTCACCAAGAAGAAATAAACATAAATGTCTGTGCTCCCAATCAAGATGCTTCAAATTACATGAGGCAAACATTGTCAAAACTGAAGAAAGCAATAGACATTTCTACAGCAGTAGTGGGCAACTTCAATACACCACTCTTTTCTATATATGGAACAAACCAACAGAGGACAACTAAAGAAACTGAGACCTAAACAATGTGATAAATGAATTAGACTTAATAGACATGTATAGAACATTACATCCCAAATTACCAGGATATAAATTCTTCTGTAGCACTCATGGAATGTTCTCTAGAATAGATCATATGCTGGGACACAAAACAAGCCTCAATAAATTTAATAAGATTGAAATTATTCAAAGCACATTGTCTGAGCATAATGGAATGTAACTAGAAGTCAATAACTACCAAAGAACCAGAACATTCACAAATATCTGGAGGCTAAACAACACACTTCTAAACAATCAGTGGGTCAAAGAAGAAATTGCAAGAAACATTGGCAAATATTTAGAGAAGAATGAAAAAGAACAGAACATATCAAAACTTATGGGATAAGTGGAAGTGGTGCCGAAGGGGAAATTTATAGCTCTAAATGCATACATTAAAAAGGAAGAAGAGCTAAAATCAAAGACCTAGCTCTAATATTTAGGTCTTTGATCCATTTTGTGTTAATTTTGTATAAGTAGTGAAGATAGGAGTACTCTTTCATTCCTTTGGATATGGATATCCAGTTCTCCAAACATCATTTATTGAAGAGGCTGCTCTGTCCCAGTTGTGTTGGCTTGACCACTTTATCAAAGATCAATTGTCCATAGATGACAGGGTCTATTTCTGACCACTCAATTCAATTCCATTGGTCAGTATATGTATTTTATGCCAGTACCATGTTGTTTTGACCACTGTAGCTTTGTAATATGCTTTACATTCCTCTTTCTCAAGATATTTTTTGGCTATTCGGGGTATGCAACCCTTCCAAATAAATTTGGTATTGGTTTTTCTATTTCTGCAAAGTAAGTTGTTGGGATTTTAAGGGGGATACCATTGAATCTATAAATCAACTTAGGTATAAATTACATCTTAACTTTATATTTAGTCTTCCAATCCATGAACACACTATGTCCTTCTATTTATTTAGGTCCTTTGAATTTCTTTTAGCAATTTCCTGTAGTTTTCCATGTAAAAGTCTTTTGTGGCCTTGGTTAAGTTTATTCCTAAATATTTGATTCTTTTGGTTGCTATTGTAAATGGAATTTCTTTAACTTTCTCCTCATATTGCACATTACTAGGGTATAGAAATACTACTGATTTTTGTATGTTGACCTTGTACCCCACTACTTTGCTGTAGTCATTTATTAGCTCTAGGAGCTTTGCTGTAGATTTTTCAGGATTTTCTACATATAGGATCATGTCATCTGCAAGCAGTGAAAGTTTTACTTCTTCCTCTCCAATCTGGATGCTTTTTATTTTTTCTTGCCTATTTGCTCTATCTGAAACTTCCAGCACAATGTTGAATATCAATGGTGAGAGTGGGCATCCTTTTTTTGTTCCTGATCTTAGAGGAAAAGCTTTCCATCTTTCCCCATTGAGTATGTTAACTATGGGTTTTTTATATATTGCCATTATCATTTTGAGGAAGTTCCCTTCTATTCCTTTCCTTTTGAATGCTTTCATCAGGAAAGGACATTGAATTTTGTCAAATGCCTTTTCTACATCAATCAAGATGATCATGTGGTTTTGCTGCTTTGATTTATTGATGTGGTGCATTATGTTAATTGATTTTCTTTTGTTGAATCAGCCTTGAATACCAAGAATAAATTCCACTTGATATGGTGTATAATTCTTTTAATGTGCTGCTGGATTCAATTTGTGAGTATTTTGTTGAGGATTTTTCACCTATACTCATTAAAGAAATTCATCTATAATTTTCTTCTCTTGTAGTATCTTTGTCTGACTTTGGTATTAAGGTGATGTTGGCTTCATAGGATGAGTTAGGTAGCGTTCCTCCTCTTCAATTTTTTTTTTTATAGAGTTTGAGCAGAATTGGTACTAATTCTTTCTTGAATATTTGGTAGAATTCACATGTGAAGCCATCTGGTGCTGGACTATTCTTTTTGGAGCTTTTTGAAGAATGATTCAATCTCTTTACTTGTGATTGTTTTGTCGGGCTCTTCTACTTCTTCTTGAGTCAGTGTTGGTTGTTCATACTTTTCTAGGAAGTTGTCCATTTCATCTAAGTTGTCTAGTTTATTGGTGTATAGTTGCTCATAGTATCCTCTCATTATCTCCTTTATTTCTGTGGGGTCAGCAGTCATGTCCCCTTTCCCATTTCTGATTTTATTTATTTGCAGTCTCTCTCTCTCTCTCATTAGCTTAGCTAAAGATCCATTGTTTTATTGATTTTCTCAAAGAACCAGCTTCTGGCTTTGTTGATTCCCTCTACTCTTTTCATGTTCTCAATTTCATTTATTTCTGCTCTAACCTTTCTAATTTCTTTTCTTATGTTTGCTTTGGGATTAGTTTGCTGTTCTTTCTCTAGTTTCTCCAGGTGAACAGTCAATTCCTCAATTTTTGCTCTTTGTTCTCTTTTAATATAGGTGTTTAGGGCAATATAATTCCCTCTCAGCACCACCTTTGCTGCATCCCATAAGTTTTCACATTTTGTATTTTCATTTTCATTTGCTTCAAGATATTTACTAATTTCTCTTGTAATTTCTTCCTTTCTCCACTGGTTTTTAAAGAGTGTGTTGTTTAGCCTCCATATATTTGTGAATTTTCTGACCTCCTGCCTGTTATTGATTTACACCTTCTTTCCCTTATGATCTGATAGTGTTTTGTGTAATATCAATATTTTTAAATTTGTTGGGACTAGCTTTGTGACCCAACATTTGGTCTATAATAGAGAATAATCCATGAGCACTTGAGAAAAATGTGCAACCTTTTGTTGAGTGGTGCAGTGTTCTATAAATATCTGTCAAGTCTAGTTCAGTTATCATACAATTCAACATCTCTGTTTCCTTATTAATCCTCTGTCTAGATGTTCTATCCATTGATGAGAGTGGTGTATTGAAATCTCCAACTATTATTGTAGAGGTATCTACTTCTCCCTTCAGTGTTGTCAGTGTTTGTCTCATGTATTTTGGGTCATTCTGGCTTGGTGCATAAATATTTACTATTGTTATGCCTTCTTGATGAATTGTCCTTTTTATTAATATAGCATCCTTCTTTGTTTCTTTTAATTGTTTTATATTGGAAGTCTAATTTTTCTGCTATTAATTGTTTGCATGAAATATTTTTTTCCAACATTTCACTTTCATCCTACTTTTGTCCTTGTGTCTAAAGTAAGTCTCTTTTAGACAGCATATGTATGGGTCCTATTTTTTAATCCATTCTGCTAGTCTATGTCTTTTTTATTGGGAAGTTTAATCCATTAACATTTAGTATTATTACTGTAAGGGCAGTAATTGATTCTACCATTTTGTCTATTGGATATTTTTTATGTCGTATCTATTTTTTCTTTCTCTCCTTTTACCCTTGCTGATAGTCTACATTTCTACACTCTTTTCTAAACCTCCCTCTCCTGTCTTTTCCTATCAGCCTATAGCACTCCCTTTAGAATTTCTTGTAGCATAGGTCTCTTATTCCTAAAGTCTTCCAGTGTCTGTTTGTCTGAAAATATTTTAATCTCTCCCTCATTTTTGAAGTACAGTTTTGTTGGGTATAGAATTCTTGACTGGCAGTTTTCTCTTTTAGTGTTTTAAATATATCATACCACTGCATTTTTGCCTCCATGGTTTCTGGGATGAAATCCATACATAATCTTATCAAGCTTCCCTTGTATGAGATGGATTGTTTTTCTCTTGATGCTTTCAGAATTCTCTCTATTTCTTAACATCAGACAATCTGATCAGTAAGTGTCTAGGAGTAGGTCTACTTCGATATATTCTGTTTGGGGTATGCTGCACTTCTTAAATCAGTAATCTTTGTCTTTCACAAGATTTGGGAAATTTTCAGTGATTATTTCCTCCATTATCCTTTCTGCTCCCTTTCCCATCTCTTTTCCTTCTGGGACATCCATGACAGATATATTCATGTGCTTCATGTTGTCATTCAGTTTGCTGAGACCCTGCTCGTATTTTTTTCCATTGTTTTCTCTATCTGTTCTTTTGTGTATATGATTTCAGTTCACTGATCCTTTCTTCTGCCTCTTTAAATCTTCTGTTGTGTGTCTCCATTGTGTTTTTCATCTTTTCTATTGTTCCTTTCATTCCCATAAGTACTGCCATTTGTTTTTCAAGCTTAAAAATTCTTCTTTATGGTCACCAGTGCCTTCTTTATATCCTTCATCTCTTTTTTCCTCATTTTCCTTCAGCTTATTGATTTGATACAGAAGATTTGTTTTAATATATTTAATTAGTTGTTTCAATTCCTGTATCTGGGTTAAAGAGTTAGTTTGTTCCTTTGGGTGGTCCATATTTTCATGCTTCCTAATATGACTTGTGATTTTTTGCTGTCTAGGTACCTGATTTTCTTGATTAGTTTATTCTGGAGATCATTTTCACTTGTTTATATGGGGTTTTCTTGTTGGTTGGCTTTGTTCTCTACCTGTTCTTTGGCAGTCAGTTTAACTTATTTTAGACCTCTAGTATTGCTTCTGTTTAACTGATCAGAATTTCTCAGCTCCTGTTTTCTGGTTCTTGCCCTGCCTATATGGAACCTTTTTTTGAGGTGGTTTCCCCAGATACGACAGACCCCAATCAGATTTTCCTGGTCCATATGGGCCCAGGTCTTGGTTGGAGGGTGCTATGTGTATCAAGTTTCCTTGAGAATGAGACCCAGCAGGTTGTCAGACCTTACTGTGAAGCTCTAGACTCAGCTTTTCCTACTGTGTCCAGCAGGTGGCACTTCTCAGTCCACAGCTCCTGCCCTTACCTGTAGCAGGTGAAAAGAGATGCAGTGTCTCTATGTCTCAGTAGCCCCTGTCCCTGTCAGAGGTGTGGCTGACTCAAGTTGTTTCTGTTTTCCAACACTTTGTGTCTTAATTCCATGAAGGAGGACTGTCATTTGAGCTGGGGTCTGCTCTCCTTTTCTTGGGAAAGATATGCCCTTTAGTGAATTACATCCCACACTTGATTCATTGCTTTGTCTCTCAGACCTAGCTTGACTCCACACTTGCCTGGGTCCAGCTGTCATTTGAAAATATCTATGGTTTCTCTAATGAGCTACTTAGATTAGTTTTCAAAAAGAGGAAAAGCTCAAAAAAAAAAAAAAAAAAGAAAAAAGAAAAGTAAAAAGAAAAATCTCTTTTCAGAGATTTTAACTAGCCTCCAAGTTTCACTTGTCAAGAGCCAGAGTTGGTACCCAACTCTGTGCACATCCCTTCACAGGGTATTTCCCCTTTCCAGTACTCTGAGCTTGGCCAACTCCAGAAGCCTCTGTCTTTGTTCTTTTTAATGTTATTTTTTTTCTGTCAGCCACACCTCCTTTCTACCAGGTTAAGGCTTCAGTTGGAGTTTGCCTGAGCTACTTTTCCTTGCTCCCAGTAGAGACTATTTAATGTATTTAATGACATGCCCTTTAGGGAATTGTCTCCTTCACTTGTCTAGTTACTCTCAGACATCCCTTAATTCTGCCCTTGCCTGTGGCACTGCTGAAACCTGAGAGCTCCTGCAGCCCTAGTGGGCTATTGAAAAGTAAAATAAATAAGTAAATAAACAGAGAGAAAGGAAAGGAAAACAAAAAGCCATTTCAGACCTGGACACTAGCTCCCTGAGTTTGCTAATCAAGAGCCAGAGTTGGTACCCATTTCTATGTGCCCCTTTTACTTTGGGCTCAGCCCTTTTCCAGTATTCTGAGTACTCAAATTCCTCCATATCCAAAAGACTCTGCTTTTTTTTTGTTGTTCCCACCTCCTCTCTGCCAGGGCGAAAGCTCCTTGTTCCTTTCTTGCTTGCTGTTGATTGGTCTGTGCTTGGAGCTTTTATTTCATAGTCTGAATTTGTTAATTAATTCTGCTTTTGGAGCCTGGTTGAGCCACCCTCCATGTTTCCAGCAGTGGTTGCTTCTTTTTCCCTTGGGGAACCAGCTCCAAGACAGTCCGCCCTGTCAGTGAGGGAGGGGCACCAACCTCCACAGCCAGGGAGACTCACAGTTCTTCACTACAATCTCAGCCATTGCACCATTCCAGACTGGTATACAATGTGTGTCTGGTGAGAGAAGTTCCACAAACTGTTGTTCCAGATAGTTCCTGGCTATTTGCCAGCTGCCCAAGAGGAGTAAGTAAATTCTACACCTCACCATACCATCATTTGCCTTGCCCTCATTTTTCTGTTTCTTGCTAACAGAAATGCTTAACTGACACATTTGTCCTGTCTGCAGAGTTCTGTGTGGGAGGCATTGCCTGAATACCCTCATAGCATAGCAGTTAAGAGAGTACTTTTGTAGTCACAGTGTTTGCTTTGATATTGAACTGTGTCATTTACGAACTTTTTCTCCCTAGGCACATTGTTAATCTCTTTGAGTCTCTGTTTTTTTATCTGTAAAGTGGGAATAACATTATAATCTACCCTATCGGGTTTTATGAACAGTAATGGATTAATATATAGAGAGAATTGGAGTTGTTTCTTTCCCACAGGAAGCCCCACTTTCCATGTTCTAATACTATGTGAGAGTCCTAGGCAAATGAGGAGGATATACAGGAAACAAAATCCACCTTAGAGGGGGTGAAAAATGGGACTAGCAGCTATAATGAATTACATACCCTCTTGGGTGCATTAAGCCAAGTTCAAGAAAGAATTGATAGGCAAAAAGGAAAAAAATTGTGTTCCTGCAACTCTGTTCAGACCAATTCTAAGCAGTCTGAAAATGTCCTCAAATACCATATTTGGAGGATACTCAATGCATTAGACCCAATGAGCTCTTCATTTTAAAGGCAGGAGGAGAATGATGGGTCATGTTCAGTGATAGTGGTTGGGTGGAATTCCTATTGTTTTAGCAATTGTTTGAATATGGTCATTTCTGAATCCTAATAGATAGTGAGAATGCTGGTAGCTATTGCATACATTTCTTTACTGTATGGTGTTGGCATTTCTACTTTTATGGATAGTTTTTGAGCCCCAAAACATTACAGGCTTAGCTTGGAAAAGGAGACAATGGACTGCACAGTCTTGATTTCCATACTTACAACATAAGATTAACATAAACTAGAGTTGTAATATTCACTAATTCAGAGTTGACTACTAGTGGTTACGGTTGTTATCAGTTTGTTGATTGCTTATGAAATTGAAATTTTGCAAGAGCTAAGATTATACAGTTAAGAAATGATAGCTAGGAATGTTAAAGTTTTCTTGCATTGGGATTCTTGACAACCCAGGTACAATGAAGAAGGATTTAACTTAATAGAAACTTGCCTCCACTTGTGGCTAAAAGAATAGTACATTTTCCTTTATATCACAGCCATTGTAAAAACACTTCTGAATAAGAAAAATATATATCAGAACAGATTGCTGGGAACAGGAGCATATTCAATTTACCTAAATAATGTTTCTTTAATTCTTTTTGCTTGCTTACTTCTAATTCGTTTGGTTTGTTGCTTTCATTATTTTTCAGATTCTAGTTGCCTGGGGTTTACTTGTGTTTGAAAGTCAGTTGAATATTTCTTTATTAATTTTTCTTTCCTACCTGGAAGGTGAAATAATAAAGGCATGATGCTCTTCCCTATACCTCCTATCTCCTTCACTCATCTTCTTCTTAGCTTTCACTTGCTCAAATCTTGGAGAAAGTCATTGTGGGTTTGGCCTCTAGCTGATAAAAGCCTATTGTCTTGTGAACTAGAAGAGTTCCCTCTACTTGTTTAATATCTGATTAATTATAGAATTAACCTAATAAGAAAAAAAATCCTGTTTAAGGGATTATTTTCACCCTCTTTTAAGCAACATATACTTGAATATAATTTGAATACTTAAAAAGTTTTATTTCTGTGGTTGGCAGTATGAATAGCACATGGAATATGGGTGTTGGAGTTAGGCAGACCTGAATTTTAATATTGGACCCATTTCTTACTAATTCTCTTTTTACCTCACTGTCCTAAGACTAAGTTTCATCATTTGAAAAATGAGAGGTTAAGAGTGTGGGGCTCTGACCTGGGGTTGCCTGCATTCATAGCCAAACTTTGTCACTTAGTAAGCTCTCAATAAATGTTGTTATTACTCATAGAACTGTTGTGAGAATTAAATGATAAAATTTAAATGAGAAATGCCTGAAGGTATTTGACAGCCATCAGTTTTCTATCCCTTATTTTCTTTCTTCCTTCCCTCTTTCTTTTCTTCCTTCCTTCCTTCCTTCCTTCCTTCCTTCCTTCCCTTCCTCCTTCCTTCCTTCCTTCCTTCCTCCCTCCCTCCCTTCTCTCTCTCTCTCTTTCTTTCTTTCTTTCTTTCTTTCATTTTCAGTCCAGACCCTAACTTCATTTCTATATCATAAGCTGCTGGCTTTTCTGTTTCAGTCTGTATCCTGTTTGCAATGGTTATTTTAGTATGTTAACATTCTTACTATGATATTCTGAAGATGCATGGTTGCTAAAATTTTTCTTTCAGTGCCCACTAAATAAGCAAACACTTTACTCAGCCCTAAAGTGTCCTAAGCACTCTTGCCCTTGGGAGCTTTCACTCTATCTAGGGAGTCCCCTAATTGAAGAGCACTGACTATTTGATGAGCAGCAAGACCCAGAGAAAGAAAGAAGCTAAATAATAAAGAGTTTGCAAAAAAAAGGCTGAGGGTAAGCAAAAGATGGCTCACAGATTGTTCGGGTTTTCTAATGCTGTCATTATGCAAAATACCGGCAATGGATTGACTTTTATAAAGGGGTTTTATTTGGTTACAAATTTAAAGGTCTACAGCCATAAAAGTGCCTAAACCAAGGTATAAACATGAGCATACCTTCACTGGAAAAAGGCCATTGACATCCAGAAAACCTCTGTTAGCTCCCAGGTTGCATTTCAAAATGGCATTCTCCAAAATGTCTCTAGGTTTAGCTTCTCTGGGCAAGCTCTGGGCAAGTATCTCCAAATCATCAGCAAAAGTCTGCTTTCAACAGCCATCTCCAAAATGTGTCTCTCAGCTGCAGCACCAAGCTCCTTCTGTCTGAGCTCTTATAGGGCTCCAGTGATTTAAGATCCACACTGAATGGGCTGGGTCACACCTCCATGGAAATAATCTAATCAAAGGTATTACACACAGTTGGGTGGGTCACAGCTCCATGGAAACAATCTAATCCAAAGATTCCTACCTAATCAACACTAATACATCTGTCCCCACAAGATTTCATTAAAGAACATGGCATTTTGGGGGGCATAATACATCCAAATTGGCAAACAGAGGTGAAAATGTTAGCTTAGAAATAGCAAATGTGTGCTTGCCACCCCTCTCCCTGGCCCATGGCAATCATTGCTGGACCCAGAAACAGATTTATAACCCTTTTAAGCCCAATTCTCCACGAACCTGCAATCATCACTTGGATTTCAATTTGCCACTTGTGCCAGTTTAAATGTATTATGTCCCCCCAAACACCATTATCTTTGATGTAATCTTGTGTGCACAGACTTATCAGTGTTGATTAGATTGTAATTCTTAGTGTTTCTGTGGAGATGTGCCCCACCCAGCTGTGGATGATGACTCTGATTGGATGGTTTCCATGGAGGTGTTGCCCCACCCATTCAGGGTGGGTCTAAATTAAATCACTGGAGCCATATAAATGAGCTGACAAACAGAAGGAACTCAGTGCAGCTGTGAGTGACATTTTGAAGAGGAGCTACAGCCAAGAGGAACACTTTGAAGAATACACAGAAGCTGAGAGAGTAGCTGCAGATGAGAGACAGTTTGAAAATGGCTGTTGAAAGCAGACTCTTGCTCTGGAGAAGCGAAGAGAAGACAAACACTCCAAGAGCAACTAAGAGTGACATTTTTGAGGAACTGCAGCCTAGAGAGGAACATCTTGGGAGAAACCCATTTTGAAACCAGAACTTTGGAGCAGACACCAGCCACGTGCTTTCCCAGCTAACAGAGATTTTCCGGACACCATTGGCCATCCTCCAGTGAAGGTACCCTTTGTTGACAGACACTTTATGGCCTTAAGACTGTAATTCTGTAACCAAATTACCCTCCTTTTATAAAGCCAATCCATTTCTGGTGATTTGCATTCCAGCAGCATTAGCAAACTAGAACACCACTTATGTGTTAGAGATAAAATGCTGTGGTCACTCCCCCCTACGTGGGATCAGACACCCAGGGAAGTGAATCTCCCTGGCAACGTGGAATATGACTCCCGGGGAGGAATGTAGACCCGGCATCGTGGGATGGAGAACATCTTCTTGACCAAAAGGGGGATGTGAAAGGAAATGAAATAAGCTTCAGTGGCAGAGAGATTCCAAAATGAGCCGAGAGATCACTCTGGTGGGCACTCTTACGCACACTTTAGACAACCTTTTTTAGGTTCTAAAGAATTGGGGTAGCTGGTGGTGGATACCTGAAACTATTAAACTACAACCCAGAACCCATGAATCTCGAAGACAGTTGTATAAAAATGTAGCTTATGGGGGGTGACAGTGGGATTGGGAATGCCATAAGGACCAAACTCCACTTTGTCTAGTTTATGGATCGATGTGTAGAAAAGTAGGGGAAGCAAACAAACAGACAAAGGTACCTAGTGTTCTTTTTTACTTCAATTGCTCTTTTTCACTCTAATTATTATTCTTGTTATTTTTGTGTGTGTGCTAATGGAGGTGTCAGGGATTGATTTAGGTGATGAATGTACAACTATGTAATGGTACTGTAAACAATCGAAAGTACAATTTGTTTTGTATGACTGCGTGGTATGTGAATGTATCTCAATAAAATGATAAAAAAAAAAAAAAAAAAAAAAAAAAAAAAAAAAAAAAAAAAAAAAAAATGCTGTGGTCAGATTTGCTTATCTGCATCTGACAAATGTCACCTTTTGGAAAACTAATTAGTTCTTTAAGTATCCATATCTCTTCCTGAACAAGGAACCTTCCTTATATTTCTAATTTCAAATTCTAAAGATGTTTATTTTTCCAAGGAAAAATTTAAAGGTTTTGTCCTTATGCAAAGAAATGACTTTGGCAAATGATATTTAAAATGTCAATCACCACAATACACCTATATGTTCCTCTCATATAAAAAGATGTCTGTCTAATTTCTGTGAGAAATTTAAAAATCCCTTATCCTATGCTATAACTAATTTTTAGTAATTATAAGGTCCCTCTCTACGTCTTTGCCCAGTAGAGTCTTATTAAAAATCATAAATGTTGGGGCCCTTAAAATCCTCATATATATATTCAGAAATAAATTATTTTACCATTGTTTTCAGATGATTTTTTTTTTTTTTGCCTCAGAAACTTGGCTTGGATAGCCATAGCAGTCTACATCAGGGGATTTATTTCTCCATTATGATGCATCCCACTCTTTTTTTCCAGTGTCGTGATGGGTCAAGAATTACATATAACAACTGATGAACAGTGTTTCTTAAATTTTTATTTTATTTTTACCTTTTTCCTATGACATTTTTTTCTAGCTTTAATGTCACTGTTGTGTCAGTGTTCCATAGGCAATGTGGAAAAAAAGGACAGACTGCTTTATTTACCATCAAGAACACACAGGTCACCTCTAGTTCTAGGAGTGCTGTGACTTGGATGGCTTTGTTTATTACTTGATTTAATTTTAGGCAAGGTTTAGCCTGTGCTGGCCAGAAGACGAAGATACGTGTAATGGGAGGCACCAATCCAAACACAGGAACAGACATAGGTGGGAGCTGAGGTACAAAGAATGTCATAGGAGAGACATATGTCATGCAAGTTTCAGAGTTGAGTAACTCATTCTCAGCTTAAGTTCCAACCGTGCTCTGCAACCACAGGGACTACCTGGCCTTGTGTATCTGTAACAGTCACTAGAGATGATGTAGTGTTCAGAAGCTTCACTTTTAGAAAAAAGGAGTTAAACCATTCTTTAGGTTTATCCTAATTCTATCATCTACCCCACCATCACTACCCCCAGCAATTTTATTAGCATATAGTGTCCTTTTTTTGTCTATTATGACATCTTTGCATTTAAAATATATTTTATCTGAAATTAGTATTGCTACCCCTGCTGTTTTGGCTGTAGCTTGCATGGAATATTTTTTTCCTTCCTTTCATTTTCAATCTCTTTGTGTTACTTGGTCTAAGATGAGTCTCTTATGAATAGCATGTTGATGGTTCATACTTTTAAATCCATTCTGCCAATCTATATCTTTTAATTGGGGAGTTTAATCCATTCACAGTCAATGTTATGACTGTGAAAACAGTTCTTGAATCAGCCATCTTATCCTTTGGGTTTTAGTTGTCAGGTCTATTTTCTCCCCTCTCTCTCTTTATACCTTTAAGTTACCCTTACTAATACTCTTCAGTTCTGTGCCCCTCTCCAGACCTCTCTCTCCTTTTTTTCTCAGACAGTAGAGCTCACTTTAGTATTTCTTGCAGGGCAGGTCTCTTGTTAACAAATTCTCTCAGCATTTGTTTGTCTGTGAAAATTTTAAACTCTCCCTTAATTTTGAAGGAGAACTTTGCTGGATAAAGAATTCTTGACTGACAATTTTTCTCTTTCAGAATTTTGAATATGTCATATCACTGCCTTCTCACCTCCATATTGCCCACTGAGTAATCAGTACTTAATTTTGTGTTGTCTCTCTTGTATGCATTGAATCATTTCTCTCTTTCTGCTTTCAGAACTTTCTCCTTCTCTTCTTTTGACAATCTAATCAGAATATGTCTTGGAGTGGGTTTATTGGATTTATTCTATTTGGAGTTCATTGAGCATCTTTTATTTGCATACTTATGTCATTTAAGAGGGTTGGGAATTTTTCCTCAAAAATACCTTTGAATACTCTTCCTAGCCTTTTACTCTTCTGTTCGCCTTCTGGAACACCAATGATTGTTATATTTGTGTGCTTCATGTTGTCCAACATTTCCCTGACATCCATTACAAATTTTTTTATTTTGTTTCTCTGTTTGTTCTTTCGTGCTTTTGCATTCAATTGTTCTGTCCTCAAGTTCTCTAATTCTTTCCTCTGCCTGTTCAAATCTGCTGTTGTGTGTCTCAAGTATATTTTTAATTTGATCAACAGTATCTCTAATATTTATAAGATCTGCTATTTTTAAATTTACTCTTTGAAATTATTCTTTATGCTCTTTCTAGGGTCTTCTTGATGTTCTTTATGTCCTTAGCCATCTCTTTGAAGTTGTTTTGGATATTTGTGCTTACTTCTTTGACTAATTGTTCCAAGTTCTTTGTCTCCTCTGCTTTTTTAATTTGGTCATTTGGGTTGTCCATATCTTCTAATTTCTTCATATGCTTTATAATTTTCTGTTGTTGCCCTCATGGCATTTGCTTATCTTGATAATGTTATTTTAGGATATGCAGGATTATTTGAACTTTGTCTATAATTTGGAAGAGCTGCAGATTGGTGGAGTGCACCTTCCCTGTCCTACCAGCAGATGGCACTCTTGAGCCACATCTTACCTCAAGCCAGTTCTCCCCCAACTTTGTCTATACACAGAGCAGGGTCCAAACCAGGTGTGAAGCCAATTGGTGCATTAATTCTCTGTGTGCACTGTGGACTGCCCACCCTGTGGGAGGGAAGTGGGTCCTGTACAGTTCAGCAAGGAGCTCACTCTATGGCACAGTGGTCCCAGCAATTTCCAGAGCTGCAGGTGGACTATTCTGGGGCTGCAGAGCTGTGTGTCTCAACTTACAGCTCAAATGTACCATAGTCCCTGTCCACCATGCAGCTGCAAGTCCCTGGGGTTGAGGAGGGGCTACTGGCACTTCTGTGTGGTGCCCTTGCCTCTTGGCTGTGCACAATGCAGGCTTTTGTGGAGGAAGAGTGGGTGTGGTCACAAGCCTATCGAATTCTGAGTTCCCTCACAGGAGCTCTCGGCCATGGGGCTGTGAAGGTTATCCCTCCAGGCAACTACTGAGATATGGGATCATGGGGCATGGAAAGCTGCCCCCTTCTGCATTTGTCAGTTGGCTCCAGCCACCTGTCCCCAGCAGTGTTCTGGGCCAAACACTCACTCATCCTAAACGCAGTCTCTCGGCCTCTCCAGCTAGGTCCTCATCAGGTGGTACAGAAGTCCCTGCCTGGCCGGTGGCATCTTGGAACTGCTGTCCTGGAGAACTTTCTGCCCTTTATCTAGTGTTTTTCATGGAGGAGAATTTTGCTCTGCCTCTCCTAATTTGCCGTCTTCCCAGAAGTTCCACCTTTTTTTTTTTCTTTTAAACAAAAAACTTGCGTGTCATGACCCAACATAAAAGGTTAATCCAGCCTTCACAGGCTATACTCAACTACCTTTGGGTCCCTCCATGTATCTGCCTCTTTCTTGCCTTTGAAATTCCATGTCCTTTGTCTAAAATTCAGTTTCCCTTTGTTTACTTGGCAAATTCTTGCTCTTCTTTCAAGATTCAGTGCATGGCACCTCCTTTAAGAAGCCTCTCTTGGACTTCCCTTCACACTCCTCGTATGATTAAACGCCATAGCTTTGGCTTCTATAACATCTCACCATAATAAATTAGAGCATTTATCTCACTACAGTGTGCTAGATTTTATAGTTCTATCTCCCTTACTAAGATGGCAAGTCACCTATGTAATCCCATGACTAAGTGGTGTTAAGCACACAGTTCTTGTTTAATAAAGTTTGTTTACTGGAAATTGTTTACTTCAACTCTGCATGAAAATGAAAATGCTTTCATAGAGATGTGAGTGAGGCAGTGTTGTGAGGTTTTCATGGTTAACTACTATACAGGTGTGTACCACAATTGCTGATAAACTTGCCTTGGAAAACAACCACCATCCTTCTTCATTCCTGTAATACCTTCTCTGTAATTCTTCCTCCTTTTTCTAGCACAGTACTTCTGGCAAGAACAATGGCATAATGTAGATACCCTGGCTGCTGGCAGGTGTGGTGTGGTTAGTAATGTATGGAATTTGATTTGGAGCTGTCTCAAAGATTTACTTTAGACCCTCATTGATGTTCCAAGCTCTTGGTTTTGGCAAGCCTGTTATTTGCCAGTTGTCAAATTTGTTGAGTCATTAGTCTGGCCTTGTCATCTGGAAGCCTCCACATGATTGATATGGCTCTGCTATGCTTCCCAATGGGATAATTAAGTGTCCACTCAGCTCTATCTACCTGGTTTTATAAAAAGTAAAATAAAATAAAAACACTTATGCCATTCCTTTTCCTAACTGTGAAAGCAGTAAGCTGAGGAAATGCATTTGAACAAGCTGTTTACTCTCTAATATTCAGTCCCCGAAGGACAAAATTCATGTTGGCAAAAGCAAGCCTTGCAATTCTTTTCAGGCTAACAAAATAATCTCCTCCATTTGTCCACTTTCTATAGTGATTTTGCATATATTTTCCTTTCTTCTTCCCAATAACCCTGTAGGCTAGAAAGGACAAGGATTATCATTGTTACTTTACAGATAAACATCCCACAACTCCTAATTTATTTTAAGATCATATGCAGTTTTTCTATTATATTAATCTACTGCGGTACCAAGTGAACAGACATCCTGTTATACAACAGTGATATCTGCATATTGCATCTACCTGAGTGTTATTCTCCCATCCAGGGCCTATTTCTGGAGCATATATATTTTGACAAACTTGTTTACCAAGATATGAGGGTCCCTTCAAGAAACCTGTGGGGAAGGGGAGCAGTCAAGGTGGGTCATTCCATCCCAGAGTAGAAAGCTTGTCTCCGAGGTGGAGTGACAAGCAGTCCGCATTGCAGAGTCTGAGGGAAAGTGATAACTCAATCCAAGAACTGATGAGAAATCTGTGAGGTGCTTCCCACTTGCCTACACAAATGGTTCTTTTCAAAGGCAGGGTGCTTACTGCCTCCAATATAATGTGACTCTTGGATACTATCCAGTCAGCAAAACAGAAATTCATATTTGGCAAGGGGAACCCAGCCATGCTTCCTGGTGTACTGAATCAATAGGAAATGACTCTGGAAAAACACAGCAACGACAGCAACAAACGGTTTTGAACTTTTTCAACCAAACACTGTATAAAGTGAAGTGCCAAGACTTTCCCATGTGATATCCCTTTTCAAATGATAACATATGACTTTGAACTTTTGAACCATGTATGCTACGTGGCCTTCATCTTTTTGAGTTCATTAAACCAAAATTCTTCTAGAGCTGAAAGGTTGCCCCTGTAAGGGATTTTAGTTTTCTTAATTCTTGCAGAATCAGGTCCTGATTCCTTAGGATATTGTTGACGTCTTTGCTCTCATCCTTATCATTATCTCTTCTCAATTCCTCCCCAGCCACTCCCACTTTTTTTTTTCTTTTTTTGCTTTCTCTTTTGAATATCAGGATAAATCACAAAAAGTCAATAACTTATAATTCCTCATTCATATGTGCAGCCAGGCTGTCAGGGAGGAGGAGGAGTGGGTGGGGATGCAGGGAGGATGGATGACTGAACAGACGCAGGAGCAGCAGGGTTTGGGGATGGCAGGGAGGGGAGCTCGAGAGGAGGATCTGTGGGGCTGCAGCATTAGTCTGTGGAAATTGATGGTAGGTCGCTAGAAGTGGTCAATTTATTGTTGGTGGTCCTTTTCTGTTTGTTTTATAATTTCAGTTTTGAGGAGGCAATATTTTGATACCGTGACTCTTTCAGAATCAGGAGAGTACTTTGAATATGAAAAAAAAAAAATAGACAATTCTTAGCCATGTGCTTGGATTGGCTCTCGTATAGGCAAACTGATGTGTCTAAGAACAAGATTTCTTCTTGTTTACCACTGCTTAGAGACAGCACTAGAAAAGACCTGTAAGGCACAGGCAAATTTCTGATGGGCTCTGTTCCATTTTAGATTATAAACATTAAGCAGTCAAGCAAACCAAGTAGAACAAACAAAGATCTCGACACATGCAAACTTTCTCTCCTGTTCTTATCCCCTTTCTACCAGCTAAATGACTATGGGTATTTTAAAACTTAGTCTAAGTTCAGCAAAAACAGATGATAAGAAAGTGTCTCACCAATCAAGATCTCCCTATATTTCCTCAATGTTTATTATGATGTTCACAGGGAATATTCATTGAACACTTAACTATCTGCCAGGCATGATTGCCAATGTATTACACATATATTATGTACATTATTTCATTAACTACTTCCAATAGTTCTAGGGGATAACAATTGCTCCCAACTTACAGATGAGCAAGCTGAGGATTAGAAAGACTACCCTTCCTAAAGTTGTGCAACAATTTAGATAGGATTGAACACTGGTCTGTTATTTCAAAGCTCCTATTTTTGCTTCCTCTATACTCTATATTATACACCAGGTGTTTTTGTTATTGTTGTTTTTCTTTTCCTGTGAGGTGTCACCAGAAAAACAATTTTACACAAAGGAAAAGAGAGTTACAAATGCGTTGTGCAGCTTTATCCACATTGTGAGGTTTGAATGCTGAAAGTGTTGAAGTTGAGGTCCATTTCAACACAAGTCTCAGAGAAGTGCTCTTACTATCAAATACCATGTAGGCTGACCTTCTCACTTCTTTTGTCCCAGGATTGTCCATTTCAGCTGACTGGGGTGGTCATAACTGCATAGCTGTCACTGTTAACATGTTTCATTTACCTATTGTGTGATTATTTGAAAACAAGCTCCAAATGGTTTGTGATCAGTTCTTGATACCTAAAAGAATCAAAATAAAAATAGCAGCTTAGACTGAGCAACTGCCCTACCAGACACTGCACTAACTGCTTTACATTTCATGTCATTTTAATTCTCAGTAAGATGCTCTAAAGTAGGCATTAATTTAAACTTTACCCATAAAGAAAATGGGGCTCAGAGAAATTGAGTAACATGGACAAGGGCTTTAAGCAAGTTGTGGAGTCAGCTTTAGAACCAGGTCAATACAACACCGTTCAGTTCAATTCCATAAATATTCATTGAGCATTGACTGCTCCAGGCCTGGAGCTATGCATGGGGGACTCAGCAGGGAGCAAGGCAGAAAGACTGGGCCTTGTGGCTCTAACAAGGTAGGACAGTTCGACTCCCCTATGTACTGAATGTCTGCAGCAGTGACAACAAACCACTGGATACATTTGTAATTTTATATCCTTTTCTTTGACTCCATCATTTATAATCATCATAATAGAATTAGTACTCTTATTAAGTAGTTCATTGTTATGTTACTGTGACTGCACTAGACAAGGAATTGTTGACAGATTACAAACCCTCTGATGGAAACTAACTTACTACGGACAAAACAGGACAAGGGTAGATAGCTTTTGCTTTAAAAGAAGCAAAACAAAACACATTAAAAAATGAAGACTTAAGCAAGACTCTCTTCAAAAGTATTTTCAAATTGCAAGTCCCAACATGTAACATTTAAACTTAACTAGTCAGTGAACTTGTCCTTGGAAAATCTACTTCCCTTCCCTGAATACTGTAGAGAAAAAGAGATCTTAAGTCAGGTGGTAACGGCTCTGACATGTGCAAAAAATGCCAAGAGAATTCCACTTTGACCTTCCTTGAGGCTGTCATTTTAAATTGCTCTCTTTGTTATGCACCTACCTGTTTCTAAATTTAAGCTTAAATTCCACCCTAAGGGGCTCCCATTTGATGGAGTGTTTTCACATGATTAAAATACACGTATATTTTAAACCTTGAAAAAACTCTAAAAAAGGAGTTTGAACATTTCTTAAACTCAGGGCAAGGAGATATATTTCAAAATCTAGATTTCACTGGGTTGCTCTCACTAGGGGTGATTTTATTTCTCTTCACCCAAACCCTACCCTCCATTTTGTATATTTTTGCTTTGACCAAGACTACTTGTGGCTTGCTGTTGATTGAAATCAGAGTACAGATTGCAATTACTAAATGAAAAAGCATAAAGCTGCTTAATGAATTCCTTTTAGGAAAATTTTAAGCAGGTCCATGTATTTATAAAACTTCTACAATTTGTGACTTAAATGAACATGGCTTACAAAGTAGGAAAATGGATTTAAATTCAACTTTAGTTTCTTTAACAATATCATATGAAATTAACTACCATTTTGTCATGTGTCAGTTATCATGTGCTTTCCATATATTGCCTGCTACTAAAATGTTCACCATAATGTGCATGGGATATACTACTTGTGCCCCATTTGATAGAAAAGAAAACTATTTTGACCAAGGCCACACAACTTTAAAGTGCAAGCGCTAGGTTTCAAAGCTAGATTTATCTAATTCTGGAAACTTCTTCTCCTATTAACAGTCAATGCTCAGCAGTTATTTATTGGATATTTATTATGTGTAATATGCCAGGGATACACTGGGAAGAGCAACTAGACCCTTGAGCTCTAAGAACACGAAGACCATTTGGAGATAAAACCGTATGAATAGGTAATAACGAGTGAGGAGGAGTGAGGAGGGGGCTTGTGGCAGTGCTGAAGTACACAGAAAAGCTCTGTTCATGTGGATGGGCCAGGGTCAGGAAAGACTGTCCAGCAATTGCTGTTAAAGTAGAGACCAAAATTGAAAAGAAATTGGGCATCCCCCCTACGTGGGATCAGACACCCAGGGAAGTGAATCTCCCTGGCAACGTGGAATATGACTCCCGGGGAGGAATGTAGACCCGGCATCGTGGGATGGAGAACATCTTCTTGACCAAAAGGGGGATGTGAAAGGAAATGAAATAAGCTTCAGTGGCAGAGAGATTCCAAAACGAGCCGAGAGATCACTCTGGTGGGCACTCTTACGCACACTTTAGACAACCTTTTTTAGGTTCTAAAGAATTGGGGTAGCTGGTGGTGGATACCTGAAACTATTAAACTACAACCCAGAACCCATGAATCTCGAAGACAGTTGTATAAAAATGTAGCTTATGAGGGGTGACAGTGGGATTGGGAATGCCATAAGGACCAAACTCCACTTTGTCTAGTTTATGGATCGATGTGTAGAAAAGTAGGGGAAGCAAACAAACAGACAAAGGTACCCAGTGTTCTTTTTTACTTCAATTGCTCTTTTTCACTCTAATTATTATTCTTGTTATTTTTGTGTGTGTGCTAATGAAGGTGTCAGGGATTGATTTAGGTGATGAATGTACAACTATGTAATGGTACTGTAAACAATCGAAAGTACAATTTGTTTTGTATGACTGCGTGGTATGTGAATATATCTCAATAAAATGATGATTTAAAAAAAAAAAAAAAAAAAAAAAAAGAAAAGAAATTGGGCAGAAGATGGAGGGATTGAAAAATGGATTAAGAAGGGCAATTCAAGTTCAAGCACAGTTAAGAGGCCTAGAAGCAAGAGAGACCCTGGTATAATGGAGGAAAGCATGTGGCTTGTGTACAGGGGCTGGAGCTTGGGCTGGGTCTGGAGAGGAAAATGGCCAAATCAAGGCCTTTAAACATGCTCTGCTAAGGAGTTAGGACCATCCTGACATCAAGAAAAACTCTGTCTGTAATGTGGTCTTTGGGGCTGCAGTTTTCTTTGCTTCGGTCATTTGCTTTGTGGGATCTCCTGACTCTCCCAAATACCAGAATTGTCAAATCAGGGGGCTTAATGCTTCACCCTCCATTAAAAGCATTTACTCTCTCTTGCTGTGCTTTAATTCTGTTTCTTGCAAGCTCTATCCTTTGTAACCATGTGCTTCTCTTGTTCAAGGGAGCAAAATTGGGAACAATTGGCCCTGAGAACCCTGAGTGCCTAATTAGTGGTTCATGAATGTGGCTACAAGTGTTAATGATGATATAAAATCTTAGTACCATTGTCCTGCACACTTTTCAGTACTGCTTCTAACCCTGTGCCACCACACTCTAATTACACATTTTACAAAAATCCCAGGAAACATCATGAAATATGGGCTGTTCAGGAAATCACTAAACGAGATCAAGCTGGATTATACTGCTTAATTTCCAAGATGCCGGGTGGCTATTCAAATAAGTACAGTTAGCTTCACAGTGTTTACTTCTTAGCAGATGGGATCCACTTGTTTCAGTATAAATTCTGTTTTTAAAGGCATACGTTTTTCTCCTGGGTGACTCTGCAAGGAGTGAAAAGTTATCATCACAGATAGGAATGATTAAGTTGACCAATGAGAGGAAAACAAAAATACCATGAGTTTCAGGTGTTAGTTGCTGGTGGTAGTATTCTTTGAACCACAGATGGCAACTTTCTCATATGCTGTCTGTTTGACCAGATAGAGCACTGGGAATTCTGCCAGACTTTTGTTCCGTCACCATTTGTCTCCATTTTAAAAATAAGCATTTATGGACTACTCTCTTCTTCATTAGTCTCTTCAGGAGTTGTTATTCCCATTTTTCAGAAAGGGAAAGTGAGAGACAGGAGGGAGTAACTTGTTTAAAATACTTTACTTTAGCAGGTTATTAGACCTTAAGGCTTCCATTTGCTATTAAGTTTATTGAATTTCCTTATTGAGTCATATTGTCATTTTCTGAATCAGCATCCTATTCAGAGTTTTGATTTCAACATATCTGTACTTTATCAACCCAATCCCAGGAAATCCTTCTATTGGCATACGTGGTTTTATTTTGGTTTTGTCTTTTTTTTTTTTTTTTGGAGATTATATTCTAAAGGCTAGAAAAGAAGTGAATGTCACTGATTCTAGTTCCTTTATCTTAAATAAAAGAAAAAAACAGTCTCATTATTTTTCTTTTCTAAATTAAAAACCCAAACAAAATCAAAACTAACACATGACTCATATAAATGTAAATGCTATTCACTACAGGGAGAAAAGAAAAGAGTAGCACCCAACCCTCACACTAGAATTCCTATGTTACAGGGAAGGCAAGATACACAAATAACTATATATTCAGATGATATCAGCAACAGTAAAAATAGCTTAAATTTACTGAGTGCTGACATGTTTCAGGAACTTGCCACACATTGTTTCATTTGATCTTCACAACAGACCTCGAAATACCAAGGTTTAAGGAGGTTGAACAATTTTCCTAAAGGCACATAGCCAGAAAGGCAGAGCCAGGTCTCAAAACCTGGTCTGATGCTGAAACCTATGAATCTTTCTTCCTTGCTCTTCCTTTTCAATTTTTTTTTTTTTAGCTATTCATGGACCTTTTTTCTTCCTGATAAATTTTGGATTCAGTTTGTGAATTTCTTCAAAATATCCTGCTGGAATTTTTATATGCTATACAATGACTTTAAAAAATTAATTTGGGGAACTAAGACATCTTAACAATGATAAGTTGTCTCATCCAAGACCAAGGGAGTGATTTTCCATTTATTCAGATGTTCTTTTGTGTTGCTTAATAAAGTTATTTGTTTTTCTTCATGGAAGCCTTGCACATTCTTTATTAGATTAATTTCTGCCTACTTTGTGATATTTGTTGCTATTTGAATAATTTCTCATTCTAGATTTGTTTCTAGTTTGGTTACTGCTGGTATAAACAAACGATTGATTTTTTCAAGTTGATCTTGTGCCTAATGACGTTGCTGATCTATCTTACTGCTTCTGGTAGTTTTGGACTCTGCATTTCTTTACAGATGATCATAGTATCTGCAAAGAATAAGAGTTTTATCTCTTGTTTTTTAATTCTAATACTTCCTTTTACTCTTTCTCCAGAACTGTGTTGAACAGAGGAGATCTTGTTTTCTGATCTTTAAAGAAAATGAATGTCAAAGAGAATATTTTATGTGATTTTTTAACAATATTAATCAAGTTAAGGATTTACTCTTAGTTTTATGTCTTTGTTTTATTTTAATCATAAGAGACTTTCTGATCAATTAGGCTAAGTAAATGATTTTTCTTCTTGGAGATGTGATAGACTCTACTGATAGATTTTCTGTTAAGTTATATTTGCATTTTTGAGACAATATCTATTCAATCATAGGACTTTCCTTTTTCTTAATATGATTTTAGATCTATCTAGATTATGTTTCATCTAGAAATATTGTATTAATGTTAATAAGTGATTTGAACCTCATATTTCTCTTCTTATATAGATTCTCACTAGATTCTAAGAATCAAGGTTGAACTGGATTCTTAAATGAACTGGACAGCTTTCCTTCAATTCATGTTCATGCTCATTTAAACCTAATGTAGTAAGGGACAATGACATTTTAACAGAGTCTTACCAGTGCTTCAGAAGGGAGAATTCAGAAGTGGGATATTTATAGGGCACTGGGGTCTGGACTCAGGTGACTTAAGATGAGTATTTCTAGCCTGGAAACTAACCAGGATTGGAAAAAGTCTGTGATACAGTTTATGTTTGGTGGACATAGCAAAGCAAGGGTCTTGAAGTGAGTCTTGATAAGCAAACTTTTGTTTCATAAGCAAGCTATTTTCCCAGGTGAATACACTCTCTTCTTCAATAAATTGATCAGTGAAGCAAACAGTGCTCACTGAGAAGATGGCATTTGAGCAAAGACCAGAAGGAAGTGAAGATTTATGGATATCTAGTGAAAAATCATTCCAGGTAGAGGGAACAGCAAATATAAAGGCTCTGAGGCAGAAGGAATGTCTGTGGGATGGCATGTAGGCCAGTGTGGTAACAGTCAATACCTGAGCAGTAATGGAGGAACTGAATTATACAGAACATTGTAAGGACTTTGGAATTTACTCTGAGAGAGCTAGGAAACTATTCAGCTGGGTGGGTAGGTGGGGGAGGGAGGTGTTGAAGAAAAGACTACCATGATTTGACTTGGGTTTTAAAAGGATCATGGTAGTCAGAATAATTTAGAATTCAGAAATAAACCCATGCCTCTTTGGCCAACTGATTTTTGACAAGGATGCCAAGTACATTAATTGGGGATAGAATGGTATCTTTAACAAACGGTCCTGGGAAAAGTGGATATCCATTTGTAAACAATGAAGTTGGAGCCTTACCTCACACCATATACAAAAATTAACCCTAAATGAATCAGTGACCTAAACTTAAAAGCTAAAAACCATAAAACTCTTAGAAGAAAACGTAGGCAGTGGGGATGGGGACAGCTTCACAACCTTGGAATTGGTAATGATTTCTTAGATGTGATGCCAAAAGCACAAGCAATAAAGGAAAAAATCGATAAAATAGACTTAATTAAAATTAAAAACTTTTGTACATCAAAGGATGCTATCAGAAGTTGAAAAAATAACCTAGAGAATGAGAGAAAATAATAACTATCCATATATTTGACAAGGGTTTAAAATCCAGAATACATAAAGAACTGCTACAACTCATACCCAAAGAGACAAATAATCCAATTAAATAATTGGCAAAGGACTTGAATAGACTTTTCTCCAAAGAAGATATACAAATGGTTAATTACATGAAAAGATGCTCAACATCATTGGCCATAAAGGAATTGCAAATCAAAACTGCAATGAATACAACCTCACACCCACGAGAATGACTATTAATAAAAAAACAGAAAATAATATGTTTGGCAAGGATACTGGGACATAGGTACACAGACATTGTTTGTGGTATTGAAAAATGGTGCAGCCACTGTGGAAATCAGTTCAGCAGTTCCTCAGAAAGTTGATTATAGAATTGTCAAATAACCCATAAATCCTCATTCTTGGTATATATTGCAAAGAATTGAAAGCAGGGACTTGAACAGATATTTGCACTCCAATGTTTATAACTGCATTATTCACAGTAGCCCAAAGGTAGGAGCAATCCAAGGCCCATCAACAGAAATATGGATAAACAAATTATGATATATACACACAATGGAATATTATTTAGCTGTAAAACTGTCTGAAGTTCTGATGCATGCTAAAACATGAATGAATTTTGAAAACATCACATTAAGTGAAAAAAGCCAGACAGAAAAAGACAAACAAATATTGTAGGATTTCATTTATATGAAATACTCAGAAAAAGAAAATTTCATAAAGATAGATAGTCAAATGTAAGTTATCTAGGGATGGAGGGTGAAGGTGTGCAGGGAGAGGGAACTATTGCTTAAATGGGTCAGATTTTCTGTTTGAGGTGATGAAAAAGATGGGGGTAATGGATATTGGTGATTGTAGCCCAATATTGTGAATGTGACTAATAATGATGAACTGTACACTTGAGGCAGTTGAAATGGGAAATTCTGAGTTGTATATTTGTCAATACAATAAAAAGTTTTTTTAAAAAAGGATCTCAGTGGCTATCTTGATGAAAATAGGTTGTAGGGAAGCAAGTTGGGGCACTATTGCAATAATTTAGGTGAGTGATGTGATGACTTCTTAGATCAAGGTGAAGCCACAGAGGCAGTAAGAAATGGGTAAATTCAGTATGAATATAAGGTAAGGCAAACAGGTTTTGCTGATATATTGGATATGCGAGTGAGAGAAACAGAGGGCTAAAGGAAGCAATACGAGTTTTGGCCAGAGTTACTGGTAGAGTATGGTTGATATTTACTGGGAAGAGAAAGGTGCTACGAGGAGCAGCAGATGTTGAGGGTGTACATTAGGAGTTTGATGTTTTTTGGTATGTTGATATGAGGTACTTTTTAGATATGCAAGTAGAGGTGCCACGTAGCTAGCTAGTTAGATGAGTTGAGAGCTCCAGGGAGAGGTCTGAGATAGAAATAGGAATTTGAAGTTCTTAGCAAATAGTGGTGTTTAAAGTCATGAGACTAGATGATATCACCTAGGGAGCTAGTGTAGCTAGGGAAAGGCCCAAGGACTGAGTTCTAGAATCTCTGATGTTTGGATGATGAGGGAAGAGGAGGAACCAGCAAAGAATATTGAGAGGGACAACCAAGGCATTGGAAGGAAATCAAAGAGAAAGAGTGATGTCCTGGAAGTCAAGGGACAATTGTTTCAAATGAGGAAAGAATGATCAATTTTGGGCAAATTAAGATGAGGAATGAAAAATAGGAGAACCCTATTTAGCACCGTGGAAGTTACCAGAGATCTTGAAAAAAGCAGTTGTGGTAGAGTGGTGGGGATGAAAACCTGATAGAAAGCATTCAAGAGAGATGAAAAGCGAGGGATTAGAGGCAGGGGCATATAGACTTCCTCTTTGAGGAGTTTTGCTATAAAGGGGATCAGGAGAAGTGGGGATAGCTAAAGGGGAAAAATGACATCAAGAGATATGGTATACTAATGGGCTTGATAAGTAGAGGGAATAAATGATGATGTTAGAGAAAGAAGGATTGCTTATACATTGATTTCTATTTCTACCCATAATTCTGTCTGTTGCTTTAACTATTTTGTGTATGTATGTGAGTGTGTATGCATATATATACTGTTCCAGTCTGCTAATGCTTCCATTATACAGAATATCAGAAATGGATTGGCTTTTATAAAGGGGAGTTATTTGGTTACAAACTTACAGTTCTGAGGCTATAAAAGTGTCCAAACTAAGGCATCAACAAGAGGATACCTTCACTGAAGAATGGCTGATGGAATCCAGAATACCTCTGTCAGCTGAGAAGGCATGTGACTGACGTCTTCTGTTCCTTTGCTCCTGGGTTACATTTCAAAATGGCTTTCTCCAAAATGTCTCTGGGTTTCTCTTAGCTTAGCATCTCCAAACATCCTTCTGTCTGCATCCCCAAGTGTCTCCAAGCATCACGGTTGGCTCCTTTTAAAAAACTTTAGTAAACTAATCAAGAGACACCCTGAATGGGTGGGGCCACACCTCCATGAAAATATCTAATCAAAATGTTTCACCTACAGTTGAGTGAGTCACATCTCTATGGGAACACCTAATCCAAATATACCACAAGATTGGATTAAGACATGGCTTTTGGGGGGACAAAATATATCCCAACTGGCACATATGCATACATATGTATTCTCATACACATGCATTATATATAAGTTCATAACCATATTTATTAAAAATTTTTACTCTTTCTTCTGCAAGTATATAACAGTCCTTCTGGTGCCTTATGTCTTTCATCTCTTCTGTTTTTAAATTGCTGCTAAAGCTGTTTTTGTGTTCATATTTGCCTGAAATATCTTCATTCATGCCTTTATTGAAATCTTTACATATCCTTTTATTTTTAAATGTACTGTTTTATAGATAACATATTGCTGCTCCTTACTTTTTTAGTCTAATACGAGTGTTTCCATTTTAATTTGTGAACTCAACTCACATATTGTTTTATTATGTTAGTCCTTATTTCTGACATCCTTTTTGATAATTGTATTGTATATTTTCCATAATTATTTCCTATGTTTCATTGATTAAATGAATCTGTCTTACACTGGTTTGAAAGTTGTACATTCTATATTTATTCTTTTAGTGGTTGTCCCTAAGGTATTAAGAACAATATCCGTGGTTCTCTTTTCCCCTAAGGAAGGCAATGCCCTGAGCGTATTCTTAGGGCCTTTGATCTGTTTCTACCTTGTATTACTTACAGTTCTCTAGGGAAACAGAATCAACAGGAGATATCTGTAAATATGAGATTTCATAAAAGTGTCCCATGCAACTGTGGGGATGCACAAGCCCAAATTCCACAGGGAAGGCAGCAAGCTGGCACTCCAATGAAGGTCTTTGATGAACTCCCCAGGAGAGGCTGGCTAACTGGAGAAGAAGAAGTGAGAATTCTCTCTCTTCTCCCTTAAAAGTCTTCAACTGATTGGGCTAAATCCAGCTGATTGAATTCTCTCATTGCAGAAGACACTCCCTTCTTTGATGTAATCAGCCACAGCTGCAGTCAATTGACTGATGATTTAATAAACCAGGCTTCTGGTTTATTACCAGCCACAAATGTCCGTGAAGTAACAGGTCAGTACTTGCTTGACCAGACACCTGGGCACCATCACCTGACCAAGTGGACACATGAACCTAGCCATCCCATACCTTCAGGCACTTTTTTTTTTTTTATGTTAGTATCATTTAGACTTCTATTTTTTGAGTGTTTTGGCTCTTTCTTCTTTTTGTCTACATTTTGATCGCCTGTTTCTTATTTGGTAATAGCTCATTTACACCACAAAAGATAATAACCTGCATTCTCATGCTCACTTCTCATATTTTGTAAAGTATATTTAGTTTTATTTGTCTTTTTGCTGAGTGCTTCCTCCAAGAATGTTTTAAAAATGAGTTCTTATAGGGTAAATTTTCTGAGGCCTTCCATGGCCAAGCATATCTTATTTCATCCTCATTTTAAAATTTTATTACTTTAGCAGGACCTACAATTTTTAAAAATTTATTATTTTAGCAAGACCTACACTTCTAAGTTCAAATTTTCAGTCCTTCAAAAGTATGAAAATATTACCTCATTGTCTTCTTACTTCAAGTGTCCCTGTTGAGAAAAGTGATGTCAATTTAATTATTGCTATTTTTTAGGTCATCTTCTCTTTCTCTAAAGGAGATAGTTCATAGAATTTTGACTCTGGTTTTGATGTTTTTGTAATATATGATGTGTTAAGATGTGGGCTTTTTTCCTTATTGATTCTGTTTTGCACTATTTATTATAGATATTGGAAAAATACAACAAGATGTTGTTTGGCTGCATAAACATAATGCCAAATACATTCATCTATATGAATGCAGAGAATAATGCAGAGAATAATGATTTCATTTATTTGGCAATAATGTCTATCATTTATTAATTCTAATTACATTAGGCTTTGTGCAAAGAGTTTTGAATGCATTATTTCATTAACCATTTCCACAGCTTTATGAAATAAATACTATTTTTATTTTCATTTTAGGAGATGAAGAAATTGAAGTTTAAAATGCTTGCGTAACTTGTCCAAGAACACCTAGCTAAGAAGTGGTAGAGCTGATACAGAACCTAAACCCAGGTTGTTTATCTCAGGATCTTTCTGGTAATCTCCTGGTTACCAGGCATCTCTAGTTATCTATGCTAAATGATGATAAATTTATTCTATTTAATTGATTAATTCTCTCGACATGTATGCTTCATCTTATTAGCTTGGTGGTTTATTGTTTAAAATACGTATTCACTTGTATTTGTGTGGAGAGGAGCATGGAGAAGGAATTTTCTTGCCAGTTTGTTTGCCTTGGGCACATTTATGGTAGTAATTGCAATACCGGTTAGAGGAGAGAAGGGCTGTGCTAATGAAATGAGTTAGCAGCACTATTTGCTCATTACTCTTGTCCTTGCAAACTGTCATCTTCTGGTTACTGCTTAAGTAATCTCCCAACTACAAAAAGTAATGTAAGATCCACATTTGAAAGAAGAATGATTGCTAAGTGCCATGGGCAGTGTTATCAGCCACTCTGTCTTTGTGAATGGAGTCGGCATTTATCATCCATGTGTTCTGTTAACTGCTTTTCCAGGGTTGGGTATGATAAGTCAAGCTAGAAAGGCAGACTTTAGTATCAGAGCTAAATGGATGAAAATGGGGTGGGGATGGTGGGGTGGTTGTGGGAAGAGTTTAAATGTTGCTGTTAGAATCATTCACTTCCTGATTAATTTCTCTGAGGTCAAATTTAACTCTCCAAAGATTGCATAGACAGTCATTTTTACCATTTGTTTTCCTAACTTCTTCGTAATTCTGTATGGAATTTGAGAGAGTATTAATGCAGGGGAAGGAAACTTGACCATTACAGGTAAAATCTGTGGGCACAGGAATATTTCTTTTGTATTCCTTTTTAACTCTTCCATTTGTAAATATCCTGTGGGCTTGGGACAGAACTTCCTTTTAGATAGAGTTCACTTATAAAGATGAAATTCTTGTGTTCTAAGCTTGAAGGGATGGCTTGACGTGATTCACTTTATACTGGCTGCTGTGATTGTAACTCTTACAGTTATACCTGTCATGATAATATTAACTATCATTTATTGAGGTGCACCATATATTTGACCATTATTTATGGTCGCCTCAACAATCTGTGAGGTAAATATTATTATTCTCACTTTAGAGCTGAGGAAACAGATGCAACTTTCCCAAGGCCACTCAGCTATAAATATCAGAGCTAGGATTCAAATGAAGTCCTGCCTTTAAAGCCCATCTACCTCTCCCATCTCTTCCCCTCTTCATCACCTCACCATGGAACTCTCCTGTAGACTCATTGCCTTTATCAAAGTCCTTTGGTTCTTTTCCCCTGGTATCATGTCAGCCAGTGCTTTGGTTATGTGTAGATTAAATGTAAAAATCCTGGGCCAAAGACATGTGTTTATATTTTCAGAGTACATTAGCATTCAACAGTTCTCTAACTAAAACATTTTTCTGTTCAATAACTTCCAGGGAAATCAGACTCAGATTGATTTACTGTTGAATTGGAGGTGGGAGGGCAGGGATTATTTGTAAACATAAAGGAAGAAAGACTATTTATTTACTTTTCTCTATTCTAGATTCTTTTTCCTTAACATAGCTGAATCTAACAAAAGAATTATGCCTTTGTTACTAAACAAACTACTGATGGATTGTTACCAGAAGACATCTATACATTCAATTCAGATAAGAGGCTGCATTCAATCAGACTGTGGCACCATCTGATGCAATTTTTTTCCCCTAGTCCTACACACTGTCTGTAATGATTAGTTCTCTGGGATTTCTCCAAGTGAAAGGTTAATTTATAGTTGAATCAGATAATGTGGTTTATAGCACTAGGGATGTCTGGTTCTGTGTACACTCTCCAATACAGTAGTAGCTAGCTGCAGAAGGATATTTAAATTAAAATTTAAATCAATTAATTAAATTCAATTAAAAATTAATTCCTCAGCTACACTAACCACATTTCAAATTCTCAATAGTTGCATGTACCTAGTGACTACTACGGGACAGTGCAGTATAGAACATTTTCATATTCACAAGAATTTCTATTGGATGGTGTTGAACCATAAAGGAGATAGCAATGAAGTTATGAATGGTTATGGCACAGAGGATGCTGATCAGCATCACTTGAGTGATAGAGTGAAATGTATCATGCAGTTTTGCAATTCCCTATTTATCTGTCTCGCTAGATGCCTATTGTTGGTAGGGGATTCAGTCTTATTCATTATGGCATCCCTGTCACCTAGCACAGTGACTGATGCCCAGAGGCTCAGTAAATATTTGTTCAATGAGCAAAAATAAATATTGTTTAATAAATAATAATCAAGAAAATAACAGTAGAAAAGCATTCGTGTAGGTTATAGAATATAGTGAAAATTTGGACAGTATAAATAAAATAGCCATTTTCTTTTCAATGTGAATTTTGTCAGTCTCACTGAGTAGTTGATCAAAGAGGGTTTCAATGTAGAAGAGATGACAGTTGTCCAGACTTCAAGGCCTGAAGCCATCTGTCACCAGGAATGAAAAAAGAAGCCAGAGCTTAATAGCATTGTCAAGTTCAGTTGACTCATATTTGGAAAGTGTCGTTGTCAAGTCATGGTGGAACACTTTGCTTCTCCTGGATGAATGAGAATCTGAAAATGAAAATCATCTTTTTATTCAAAGTGTTTAAATTTATTTCCTTTTCCAGAATTAAGTAAAAAATAAAATTGGAGAATGGATTGAAAAGTCACTTACAGAAGCATTCACATTTTGGATTATGAGCAAGCCATGATAAAGGAGTCATTATGCCTTTGGGAAATAAAGCAAATAAAATAAAGTTTACAGCAAAATATTGCATTGCTATGTCTTTCTTTCTATAACATATGTTTAGTAAGCATACTATATGTAAATAAAGACTTGAAATTGTGGTTGTAATAACAGAGCAAATGAATTTTTTTTTTTTTGCATGTGTGTGGTTTGCAAAATTAGTTTGCAGCAGGGTATGGAACCACAAGATTACTTCCGGCACTGTAGAGAAGAGTTGAACTTGCGATTTAATTAGGCTTCTCTTGCCTATGGTTTAACCACATATTTTATGGCAGACAATCTTTCATATGGTCACTTGGAGACAAAATATGTAAAAACCTGTGTTATGTAGTTAACCTCATGATGTGATTTTTTGTTCCATGGGCTGTATTCTTCTCAGTGGCTAAGTCATTCTACAGTTGTCACAGCATCCTTTCCTTTATGCTGCTTCTGCTGACCCACATCTGTAGGTTGCCCTGGAGTCATATTCCCACTGAGGGTGGTGGGTTTTATGAATCCACTCTTACCCTCTCATGTGGTTCTTATTTTGCCTGATTAAGCATTTCTGAGTTAGCAACCCACTTCTCTGAGATAGAATGGGGATACCTGATCCCGACATGGATTAGATTTGACTTTTAATCTTGATTTCATTAACTGGATGCTCTCAACAACTGAGACACAAAGGATTAGGAAGTGAAGTCACATTCTTAGGCTTTGATGATATGTGCATGTGAGTGTAGTCTGGGGGTGGCCCGAGATGAGGCTATAGGAGGTATTATTTTGTAATAGTCTCCAGAAATCCTGAAGTTAGATATAACTTCCATGTCTAGGAAGGCATTAACTTTAAGTTTCTTTAAATTATAAGCAGTTCCCCTCTTTTTGGGGAGATTGAATCATGTCTCCCCAAAAAGACGAGTTCAAGACCTAACCCCCAATCCTGTGGGTGTGAACCCATTTGTAAACAGGATCTTTGACTATGTAATTAAGGTGAAGACAAACGGAATGAGGGTGGACCTTATTCCATTATCCATTATGGCTGGGGTCCTTACAAGGAGATGGCTGAGGAGGAAAAAACAAGAGGAGGAGACAGAAAGAGATCACTATGTGACAGAGGCAGAGATTGAACCACCACCATAACACTAAAAACTTCAGAGAAAACAGCCTGTGGATACCTTGATGTTGGGCTTATAGCCCCCAAACTGTGAAATAATAAATTCCTGCCATTTAAGCCAATATGCTCTGTGATATTTGTCATAGCAGCCCTGGAAAACTAAGACATCCTTAGACCAGAGAGCTACAGAAGAGAGACAAATGGAAAATTACAAGGTAATTAATTTGCCAATTGCTTTTTTAAAAAGTAATTTATAATTGCAGTTTTTTTTTTTTAACCTAAGCTATCCTTTTCTCTAAATAATCTATAGCTTTTTGAATTTGGGGAGAAGGTAAATTTTCATACTGTAAGAACATGGCTGAATATCCAAGTGATTAGAAGTGATTGATTAGATATGTTAAATAGTGATAAAGCATTTATTGTGTGATTTTGTTCTCTCTATTCTTTCATATTTTCTCTCTTCCTTAACTCTATCAAATAAAGCTTCTCCTTGCAACCTTGCCCCACCCTGCAGTCATATAAAAGAGACTCCAAACCAAATTCAGCTCTGTGGGAGTCGGGAATAGTACAGAACTGGAACATGGCTTGTCTTGCTGTCCTACACAGGAGAGGAAATGTTCTAAGTTAGCATTGCTGGGGACTTAGGCAAAACAAAAAGAAATATTTTCCCTTTGTTTTAATAGAAAGCATAATTCTTCCGGCTTTAAGCAAAGATATTAATCCATGAGTTGGAAGGAAATTGTCAATCTGCTAAGCTTCTGAATATCTAAGAGATAACTCATAATTAGATTAATTATAGATCACATTTAAATACATATTACATACCATACAATGTATATAATATTTAATAATTAGACTAATAGATTTCTGAACCCCAACTTAAGAAAGCTGTGTCTGCTTGCCTGACCAGGTATGTCAGAGATGGGCAAGATAACAGTTTCTCCCTTTAACTCTCTGTCAGGACACAATACATTCTTTTCCTATGGAGGTTTCATCATTAAGAGATCCAAGTAAATCCTGAAGCTGTTAGCTCTGATGGACTCTGGCAGGAAGCCCCAGATGACTTAGGCAGAAAGCTCTCATTAGAAGGGACCTTAAAGTGATGTGACATGGCTGGAATATGTTAAACTCCATCACAGACACGGAGGTCTGGCTCTAGTGACTGTTTTAAAGCCCCACAGTCACACTCAGATAGATGCCTTTCTAGATTAGGAAAATCAGTTTTCCTGACAGGTGTGAAGGGGCACTTTGCCATTTTACATTTATGGGCTCTTTTAAATTCAGTTTTATGATTTATTTTTTGTGGTTTGTTTTCTCTAATATATTCAAATCTATACATTCTGATGATAAGGGCTCAGCACATGAAAAGAAGCCTGAGTGTAATGGGTCAATGACACAAGGTATGAAGTGCAAAATCAGCTTCCATCAGAGACCACTATTCTCTAAACCTTTAAATCTTAACTTGCAGTCAAGAAAGCAAACCACTGTGAGCCTCTCTAGGTAAAGCAAATTACTTCTTCAATCACCACTAAGGATATTTTAGGAACCCTGATTAGTTTGGTGTTCTCCATAGGGTGATAAAACTATTTTGAAAAAAAATGCAAATAGAGAAAAATATTATTTGTCCCTGTGGCAAAATAGTCCAAGAGCTATTTCAGTAGTTGAGAAGCTCCTTAGTGCAGTTCTGAGCAAATTCCATAAATATGTTTGAAAATCCATTCACTTTGAGCCCCTCTCTTTAGTCTTGACAGCTCTCTGCAGGCATAGGCATGTTAAAAATTTCTGTACCTTAGGATATGATTTCCTATTGCTTTTAAAACTAGCCATGTAAATGAACCACATCCCCTTTTTCCACCACAGAAGGTAGATTTTCTGATGCATCCTCACAGTGTTTAGATTCCAGCTACACTGGCTTCTGAGGTGATCGTGGTGCTCTCTCTAGCCTCTTATTCTTAACCTGGAGTGGTTTTGTCCACCAAGGGATATGTGAAAATATCTGGAGACATTTTTGGTTGTCACAACTGGGGGAGTGCTACTGGCATGTAGTAGGTAGAGCTGCTTCCAAACATCTTACAATCACTCATAACAAAGAATTTTCTGGTCCCAAAAAGTCAGTAGAGCAGAGGTTGGGAAACCTTGCAGCAGTGTATGGTAAGAGAGCAATTGGGCAATTTCTCTGCACTGATGACTTATTCACATGGAAGTCACCAGTGCAAAGGCACAGGATGCAGAAGCTTAGCCACCGGGGAAGTGTGCCCTTAAAAATCCGCTATCCTGTGAAGACTTTCTCTGTGAGCCTTGCCTCATGATCTGGAGAGTTTCAACCTTGAGAGAACTCACTTAGGGGGATGTATAATCTCTCTCCCCAGTAACAATCCTACTTTAATGGATAATTATATGAGAGCATATTGAGTAATCCAGTAGACCTCTCTTCACATCAACAATCACTTTTTTTGCACTTTCTATTTTGCATTAGCTATAAATTATTCACTGCTTACTTTGTGTCAGGCAAGTGTGAAGTACTATACAGGGGTTAACTTATTTCATCCTTACAGAATGAATTGAGGCTGGCATCATTAGCTCCATTATGTATCTGAGGAAACAGAGACTTAGAGAAGAGTTACATTGTTGGTAAGTATTGAGTTGGAGCTAACACTTGGATTTAGTTTGATGTCAAAACACATGTTCCGGTTGGGGGAGAGGGTAGGCTGCAGGTGGTTGGAGCGGGAGAGAGAACAAGTGCTCTGGAGCCAAACTCCTGGAATCAGATTTTGGCTTTGTTCTTTTTGAGAACCTGGATTTGGGAATGTAATTTTACATTTGCCAATTTTCAGTTTCATCTTCAGGAAAATAATGCAAACTATAGTTCCTATCTTATGGGGGAGATATGAAGACATACTATAAGCATATGGACAACTCCAGGGCATGGCACATATCAGGAAAAGGAAAAGAGTTTTATTTACTCTTATCAAATATAAATAAGATGGTATTTCCTGAGTGAAAGTAATTTCATGGATTTACAGTCCATCTGGCAGAACTTCCTGGTGAAAGCAGCCCCTCCCCACGCTTTTCTGGTCTCTCCCAGTGAGTGGAGAGCTCAGGCCCTATTGGAGTCCTCCCACATCGCCCCAGGGCAGCCCCAGGCTAATTCAACCAGGACTGTCCACATTTCTAGTACAGGAGGCCTCCCAGAGGCCCTCTGAAGGATTGGAGTGGGACACAGCAGGCACAAATGAGGTGCCAAGAACTATTTAGTGGAAGTAGTAATAGATCTCAATTTATTATCTCTACCTCCTCATGCTCATGCAAAGGTTGGAATCAAACGCATGCGCATTGTTCTCAGATGTGAGCTCAGATGTCGCCCCCAGAAGGGCACCAGGAGACTCTCAGCCCGTCAGGCCTTGGATATCTGAACCGAGTTCCAGATTAGTGCTCCAGCCACTAACCCCTAGAAAGGGATGGACTCTAAACTCCAGGGAGCCTGGGGAAGTCCAGCCATCTCAGGACCCTAGGCCAAGTACAATCTCTGGGAAAGAAGTAGCGTAGGCCATTCTCCTGATGAAATGAGTTAGAATTCTTCTGGCTTTAAGCAAAGAGCTGTTCAATGATAAAACAACAACAGCAACAACAAGAAAACCATGCGGTTACTCAGAACACCCATCTAAGTATTCTGGAGAAAATCAAGATAATTAAGACATACAGATCTGCCTGATGATATTTCACCATTCTTGAATAATTGATGCTTAATCATAGCAAAACACTATGAAAAAAGAACCAGGCTTTTTAATACAGTCATCTGGACCAAATGTCAGAATAAGAGGTGTTGTGAAAGAATTCTAGGATGTAAGCTCTATGTAAGGAAATAATTAATCTGTATGGTTTATCTTTGTATCCTCAGTACACGGAGTAGTGCTTGGCAGGTAGTATGTGCTAGATTGATGTTGCTGAATGAATGAGTGATACCTTTATAGGCAGACAAAGATTTCCTTGGCTTTTCCATAGTGACACTATCTGTTAAGGTTTATTGCTTCAAATAACAGCATTCCCTTCAGAATAACTTAAGCACAAATTAGTTTTATTGCATATATATTTATATGCTTATGCAGTACAAGGAAATAATGAACTATGAAGCCATGGGAAGGATTCCAGCTAGTTCCAGGAAGTTCTTGGATTTTCATTCTAGCCCTGGGCCCACCACCCAATTATATTTGTATCTCAGCTCATAGGTCTAAAGTGATCCCATTTGGCTTCTGATGAGCCAATAAATTGTCTCTTCATGATCAAGAGATAACTTGGCCCAATAAATTGTGGTCAAGGATAGGGCAGAATCATGCAGTACAAACATGGATAACTTAAGCAACTACTATTTGTGGGAGAAGAGCATTCAGAGAAGGGTGTGACCAGGACAAATACCTCATGAGATATATGAAATGTGGACATTTCTGCCTTGTTAATGTGTCTACTGACCACCTAGACTGATGTGAATACCTCCTGACTTCGCATATCCACGATAGAGTAGCTCCTATCATTGGCTGTTGCTACCATTTGGGCATTTGGAACTTAGTTTAGGGAGAGGATTATTCATACACATACATACACAAAACCACATTTGATTAAAATGATCATATTTTTATGCTTGATAATTGGCAAACACTCGTTTGCAGAGAAAACTTGTTCATAATTGAAGTGTTTGTTCTGTGAAGCAGATGGGGAAATTAATGGCCATAGGCTTCCATTTCTATTTCAATTTACAGAGTGGGTCATGTAAGGAACACTTTTTTATTTTCCATAAGTACAAGCCTATATTTTAAACAATTTGCAAATGAGATTTCTCAGTCACTGTTGAAATGTGTTATTGTAGTTCATGTGTACTGAAGGTGTTCACAACAGATAAATCAGAAGGGAAAGGTTGGATGACTGCATATTGGATGAAAGAAGTGTGGCCACTTGAAAAAGAAATAAACAGAACTTGCAAAGTGTTGTAGAGTTGGGAACTACATTTTCTCCCTCCTCATTCAAAGACTGATTTCCAAATGCTCATCCTAATTCACTACGTAAGCAGGAGATTTCAATGCATGTGCGGCCTTAACCGATGGTGTACATCCTGATACTATTATAATGCAGTTTGTTTAGAAAGTATAGAAATTGGTATCAAATATGAACACAGAGCTGACGGCTTTGACATGTGCTGTCTGGGTAATAAGAGTCTGTTGAGGGAATGGACCAGATTGATGGCTTAGTTGAAAAAGCCATGGAGGACTTGAAAACAGTAAGACCAGATTTTAGCAAGTAAAGAAAATCTGTTATATGAGAAGGACATTTCCTAATAATTATATGGATTACTTTTCATAGCAGTGAAGAAAGTGTATTCTCCCATGAATCAAAACATGTATCCTCTCCTGACTTTTCCTTTACTCCCCTGCCTTCCTGCTATATAGTTCATGACAAAATGTTACTAAGAGCCAAATGCTTACTTGAAGTGTGGGGACAGCTGAAGGTCCTCATTGAAATTTGCTTTGTGTGGCTTTCTTGTAAAATATATAGCTTTAATTTTTATCCTATTTTTTTACATCATGGCTTTAAGGCTATAGATGGTGATTTATTGGTCCATTAGCTACTACTCTGACAACATTTTCAATTCTTTCCTCCTTGCTTGCCCCACTCAAATCAATCACATTTGATATTTAACAAATATCTGAAGCATATTCATAGTTCAGAACCTTTGGACTTGCTATTTCCTGGGACTAGGAAGCTCTTTTCCTATATCACTGTAGGGCTTGGTCCCTCGTCTACTCTGTATTTGATTGTATGTCTTCCCTTTACCACAATACATAAAGGGCAGCTCTGTTCATTTCTATTCCCTTCCTCTTTTATAAAGTTATATATTTATTTTTTATCTATCTCTGCTCAGGAGAATGTAAGATTCCATTAAGCAAAATGATTTGCCAGTTTGGTCCTGTAATGTATAACCGATCCTAGAACAATGCCTGGCACATAGTAGCTTCTCAATAAGTACACATGGAATAAATGAATAAATAGACTAAATAAAAATATAAGCATATTTTGCATTTGCCTCAGGAAGTTAGTATACGACACTAAATGAATGACACGTTTTATTCACAGAGTTAAGATACTAGTTTAAAACTGACTTTCAATTGAATTACTTAATGAATGAAATAATTAAAGTTGGCCCCTATTAGGTAGTTATATAACAAATCTCCCAGTTTTATTTTCTGTCATTGTCACTTTGTGTTATAGCAAGAATTCTAAACTCAGTACATCAACTTGTCCTATGAATGTGTCATAACTTCTATTTTGTTTTCAGCTGACCAATTAAACAAAAGATGAGGGGAAGAAAAGTACTTTCTGTTCTCAGATGCAAACCTTCAAATCCATTTGAAACCAAGTATAAAGACGTTTTAAACAAAAGAGTCTCTTTAAAACAAAAGGTAGAGAGCACAAAGTGGTTCTTTATAAATAGATCTCAGAAAAATGTACTTAACCATTTGACTTTAAAATAGATGATGAGTGTGGAAGATTAGCTAAAGAGCAAGAATTAGGCAGAACTGTGAAGTGGGCATATCTTGTCTTTCAGACCACCTCCATATTTAGGTTTCTCCGGTACATCAGATGCCCATTTTTGGTGGCTTATCTCAAAGTTTATGGCTGCCATAACACCCTAATTCCCACCTCTCTTGACACTGCTCTTCTGGAATCTCAAGTCTTTATGATTCAAGAGAAGTTGTGATAATAAAATACTACTACTAATGATGTGAATAACAATTTTTCAAGTAATTATGATAAATACTACTTTATAATTGTTCAGATAATTCAGATGATTATTAATCACTTTGATAAATCTTTTTTGCTACTGGACTCATGTAATAAAAGAAAAAGTCTGAGGTCTGCCATCTAGTTGATACACATGCATTCTCCCAGCCTTCTGATGGTGGTCTGTCTTAAAGTTTAGCATTAACCAGTACTCAGAAATATTTATTGGATGCATGATAGTGACTCGTGGTACTAACCATTGAGATCATACTAAGAATGTAGTCATAAACTCTGCAAATAAGGAAGATTTGGCCCAGTCACAGGTATTGAGAAGAATCAGGATTTACCAAGTCAGTGAAACGATACCATATGACACACCAAGCAATATACCATCTAGTTCTTCCAAAAGGAAAATGATTGCTTACCAACTTACCAACATTATTTTTCCTTAAAGCAGTTCAATCTGTTATCACCTAGCAAAGAATCAAGTTTAGTGAAGAGGATAGTTTTAAGTCCTGCTACTTTAATGCTAAGGAAAAAACAATTAATAGATGGTAATGATTATTTCTACAAAGTTTTTAGCTTTGCATCCATGTTCATTTCTATCTTGGACTGCAGAGATCTTAGCTGGAGATCTTAACTGTATCCACTGCTGAAGTTCAGACAGCAGTGTAGTTGCCAGCCAATTTTCTATGAGGGGCTGAGGCAATACCTAAGGCAAAATTACTCTATTAATGAAGTGGCACATAATTGTCACTGATGCTTGTCTATCTGGTTAGAAGTGATTCTGGGTTCCAACATCAGATCTACTGTCAACTCAGTTAAAGAACATGGATGCTGAATTCCTTTCTGAACATCTTTTCTTTTATTCCAAGATGAAAATAATATCCTTCTAGCATATATTTTAGGAATTTTCTGAAGAAATAAAAACCACATAACATAATGAGCAAAACAAAGGTAGGTAGTTTAAAAATTTTAAGTCAGATAAACTTCTATAGATTGTTATAATGGCAAAACTATTTTATAAATAATGTATTCAACATGGTCTAAATGTGTTTTTATGTCTTTTTGGGAGTTGGAAACCATCAAGGATTTGACTTTAGTGTACACTAGTGTGGGATATATTGATCATCAAATTGATGCATTGACAGAGCTATGTTTAGAAATCATAATCCAGTTCTATTAAACTGGCTCCATAGCTTGTAGTATTTGAATCAGTGAAAGATGATAACTTACTTGGAAGATCTGTATTGTATTATATCAAGATGCTCAGCTGGGACAGTCTCTCGAGTGACTAACTATAGGAAAGGTTTTATAATGCTAGTTTTTAAAAATTATCTTTTATCTCAGTTAATATTATGTCTTACATCATCCTTTCACCATAATTTTAAATATTAGTAATTCATTAATTGAATACATATATATTTATTTACTAAATTCTCTGTTTTTAGGATTATTTCTAAGTTTTCAATATTATAAAAAATGTTCCATTATTTCTGCATGCTGCCTTTAACATAATTAAAATTGTCCTGAGTGCATTAGTTATGTAATAGAGTTTGCTAGAACAAATAAACTACCAAATTTCAGTGGCTTAACCCAGTAGATATTTATATTCCATTCATTTAACAATCCAGTTTTGATTCTGCTTGGTGAGCAGCTTTCATCCAAGTGGTGATTAGAGGACTTAGGCTCTTTCCATCTTTGGGAACCATTATCCTACAAATTCTCAAAGTCTTCTGCTTCCAGCCAATTAAGAGGGAAGGAAAATACTTCTTAAATACCCATGACTGGAAATGACATGTATAAATTCTGCTCACATTTTATTGGTGAGAACCAATCACGTCACCAAACCTAGATACACAGGGACTGGGATATGGAATTCCTGATTGGGTAACTTCCTTCCTGTGACAGTTCCATACTGTAGAAAGAAGATCATAAATCTCTGACAGTGCCAACTCTGAAACACTTAGAATAGATTTCCAGAAGATTTATAGAGAAAAGGGGCATGGAAGTGTCTGGCTTTTGATAGATATTGATAGATATTTTCCCAAAAGTTTACTCTCTTTTCATCACAGCCTCATCAGCCTTGGGTTTGTCATTAAAATTCCTAGTGTTTTTTATTTAATTCCTTTTGATTTTCTATATGGCAAGGAATATTTTCCATGAATAGCTATAAATTTGTCTCTTTCCTTTCACTATTTACTGCCCTTATTTTTATCTCATGTTTACTCACTGACTAAAACTTGCAAGCAGTATTAAATATTGATAGTGATGGCAGAAATATTTGTAAGTATTTCTAATATTTTACTATTAGTTACAATTTTGCCTGTCATGTTAGGAAAGTATTCTTTCATGTTTAAACCCTATTTTTACTTTAAGAATTTTATTAAATGCTAAAAAATTGTATTGATGTCAAATGCTATATTAGTGGATTCATTAATGAACTGATTTTGAATTCTTCAGATTAGTATTAAATTCTTCTTATGATATTTTGTCAAATTGTAATCAGAATTATATGTGATTGTCATATTTATATTCATATGGCATTAATTGCATTATATATGAAATGCTCAGCTTTGTATATTTTTCTACATTAGAACATGATTTAAATAACATATAGACATCTGTATTGGTAATTTCATTTATTTATTCATTCGATCATTCATTCAACAAGTATTTATTTATTGCCAAATATATGCCAGTCACTGTTTATGATGCTGGAGACACAGCAGTGAATAAAATATACAAGTACCTGAGCAAATGCACACACACACACACACATGCACAGGTGTGGTATAGCAAATTAAACAAATAAATATGTAACATTTCAAGTAGTAATAAGTGGTCTGGAAGAAATATAGCAGATTGAAGGATTTAGATTGCTGGGGTGATCAGTGTATATCTCTCTCACTTAAGGCTATTTGAGAAAGGACTTTAAATTCAAAAGAATTTACACATTAATATCTTTACATTATGAATTTGACCTGTGATAATTTGATAAAGGTGCATTAAAATTTTCCTTTATAATTGTGCTGCCATATATGTCTCATTGTCTGTTTCTATTTTCTTTTTATCTTTCTTGTTATGTTAATTAGCATATCAAGGTTCAAATTTGTTATGTTTTGCTGAATGATTGAATTTTTATCAATAAGAAATTATCTTCTTTATGCTTCCTAATGATTTTTGTCTTTTATTATTTGCTATTAATATCATCTTCATTTATTTCTCATTGTTCATGTTTGACATTTGTTTTAGCTTCCTAGGCTGCTTAAAGCAAATATCATGAAATGGTTCAGCTTGAACAATGAGAATTCATTAGCCTATAGTTTGAGGCTGAGAAAATATCCAAATCAAGGCATCATCAAGGTGATGCTTTCTTCCTGAAGACTGGCTGCCGGCCATCCAACACTGCTACTTGGCGAGGCGCATGTCTCTCCTTTCTCTTCCAGATTTTGTTGATTTCATCTTCCATGGCTTTCTCTCTCTCTCTCTGTATTCATTCCATTTATAAAGAACTCCAATAGTAGGATTAAGACCAATCCTGAATGAGGTGGGTCACACCTTAAGTAAAGTAGCTTCATCAAAGGGTCCTACTTAAAAATGGGTCCATACCCACAGGAATGAATTAGATTTAAGAACATGTTTCTGTGGGGTACGTACAGCTTCAAACCATCACATTTGTCAGTGATTTTTAGAACAAAAGTTTTATGAAACCACCTAGTAAGATTTCTTCTCTTGTTTTAACCTCATATTATATCTTGATCTTCTTTCTTTTTGTTAAACATAAAATCCATGTAATTACTAGTTGGTAAATTCCACAAAGGCAGGGATACTTCTGTCATGTTCACTGCTGTGTTTTTAGTATTTAATGTAAACACACAGTAGTTGAGAAAATTACTCCTCTAAATGAACAAATTAATACTGTCATACTGTTTTATAATCTCCTTTTTAAAATTTTAATGTGAACTTAATAATGCCATGAATACCTCCCATGTCCATAAATAAATATTATTCTTTAACATCTTTTCATGTGAGTGTATGATACTAGATAGAGCAATTTTGTCATAATTTATTTAACTTTTTCTCCATTGTTGGATATTTACAGTTATTTTCACTCTCTCACTATTATAAGCAATACTAATATGAACTTTGTATAGTGAAAAATACATACATTTTTTAACTTCTGGAAGAGAAACTGTCATGAATATATGTTTTCAGGATTTTTGATATACTTTTGCAAATTTTTCTCCAAAATCATTTCCTAATTTATACTTCCATCCTCAGTTTATGAGTATCTATTTCTTCTCACTCTCATCTACATTGGGGATAATACATGATTTTAATGTTTCTCAATCAAAATGAACAAAAACGATACCTCAGTTGTAATTTGCATTTCTCATTAACTAGTAAGTTTCAACACATTATATATATATATATATATATATATATATATATATATATACCATTGTATTATATTTTATATAAAATACCTGCCAATGTTTAAAGTCTATTTTATTGGTATTTTTGCCTATTTCCCATTAAATTCAGAAGGGTGTGTATGTTAAAGATATTGTCTGTCTTGTCAAGTTTTTGAGTTTTCTTGTCTCTAATTTTGTTTATGGAAATTTTTGTTTTTAATTTTTATGTAGTTGAATTTATCCTCATTGGTTTTCTTTCCGTTTTATAAACTTAGGGTTTGGCAACATGATTATAACAGTTCTTTTCCTTTTCAGCAGTGTTTAAAAAAGCATAAATTTTCTTCTTTTTTTTTTTAACATCTAACTACAACCTCTTTATTTGGGGTATGCAATCATTTTTTTTTTTTTATTTTGAACTCCATTATTTATGGTTCTAAAATAAATCCTTTTGTTTCATATATTGCTTTTTGCCTTTAATTTTTTATATGCTTTTTGCCTTTAATTTTTTATATATATACACACCAGAGTTTTTGTGTGTTTATTTTCCTTGACAAGCTGTATTTTTTATTTTTTCCTCATTCTTCTATTTTAACTTCTGCTTTAACTTTTAGAGTTTTTCTAAAATGAGTTTTTAATACAATATAAGATTTTTATTTTTTGCCCTACTTTTGAGCCAGTCTAAAAAATGTCTTTGCCATTAATAAAACTATTTGGCAAGTTTTTGGTTAGGTTTTATAACTAATATATTTGACCTTAGTGTTTTCACATTATTATCTGTGTTCTGCTTCTGTTTCTTTGCTATCTTTTTTGTTTGTATATATTTATATTTGCATATGATTTCTCTACTTTAGTGTTTGGACATGAATGCCTTATTTTTCATTCCATTGTTACAGAATTTCCAGACTGAGGGCCCACAGCTAAATTTGTTATGCAGAAACATTTGGTTTGGATTCCACATACCGGCCTTCAGAAAGCTTTAAAACATAATTAACTCAAGAGATTTCACAAACAAATCTGGATTTCTGGCTTCTCAAAAAAAAAAAAAAAAAAGGAAAATTGGCCAAAGTGGACCTGATTCCTGTGTACCAGCAAGCCACAGGAGCTGGGAATCCAGCTGACCACATGAGCTGACCTCTTCAGAGGTGCCATGTACCTTCCAAATCGCCAAGTTTCCACAGTTCCCCATTGTGTCTTTCTCACTGATGTTGAGTCAATTGCTATTTGTCACCACACTTGTGCTGCTGTTTTTTCTTACACTTGGCTTATTTTACTCATCTGTGTTATTGTCCTGTACTTTAGAGGCATTTGAACTTGGGTTACAGACTAGAGCTTTAACTGGACGTTTCCAACCTTTATGACCCTGGCAGAATCAAAAGTGAAACAATATTTTCTTTCATCTAGCTTTTCGGGACAAAATGTATGATTGAAGCAATAATTCTGTGAAGCAGTTACAACCAGATGCTTGTACACATAGGAGTTTCACAACGGCTTCCCAGCAAGCAGAAGCTGTTTCTTCCCTTCTCCCTTCCCACTCCCCGCTCCCTGCCTTCTTCCCCCTCCTTTTTTTTGAACCAGATGTTGAGGTCTAAGGTACATATAATAAAATTTATCCTTTTTAAGTACACAGTTCAATGAATACTGTCAAATATACAAGACCACGTAACCTTCACAATCAAGATCTAGAACAATTATGTCAGGAAGTTCTCTCATGTCCCTTAGCAGTCAATCTTCTCCCCTTATCTCCAGTCACTGCAACAACTGATAACGCTTTCTGTTCCTCTAGCTTTGCTTTTTCTAAAAGGCCAAATAAACAGAATCATACTGTATTTTTTTGTTTTTACCATCTTTTACTTTGCATGTTTTTTTTTTTTTTTGTGATTCATTCATGAGATTACGTGTGGTTAGCCATTTGTTCCATGTTATTGAAGAATAGTATTCCTAATATACCACAATTGGTTTATTCATTCACCAGTTGATGGATATTTGGGTTTTTTCAAATTTTGGGCTATTATGAATTAAGCTGCTACAAATATTCACATATAGGTCATGTGTTTGCGTTGTTCTAGGATAAATAATATCCAGGATGGAATTGTTGAGTCAAATTGAAAGTGTATGTTTATCTTTGTAAGAAACTGCTGTACTCTTTTTGAAACTGGTTATATAATTTTTCATTCTCATTAACAATGTATGAGATTTCTACTTGCTCCATATCCTCACCAATACTTGGTATTGCCAGCCTTTGTAAGTTTAGTCATTTTAATGAGTATGAAGTAGTATCTCATTGTGATTTCCATTTGCATTCCCCTGATAACTAATGATAATGAACATCTTTTCAAAATGTTATCGGTCATTTGTATATCTTCCTTGGTGAAGAGTCTTTTGAAATCTTTTGCCCATTTTTATTATGATTTTTTTCTTCTTGTTTTTGAAGAATAATATTCACAATAAAAGTTCTTTATCCAATACGTGTTTTGCAATTTTTTTCTCCCAGTCTAAGGCTTCTGATTTTATTTTGTTCATGGTGTTCTTTGAAGAGCAGAGGTTTTGAATTTTGATGATATTCAATTCAATTCATCTTTTTATGTTTCATGTCTTTTGCTTTCTGTGTACTAAGAAATCTATAATAACCTAAAAAGATTTTCTCTTATGGTTTCTTCTAGAAATACTATGGTATTAGCATTTACATTTAGGTCTATGACTTGTTTCATATTAATGCTTTTATGTGATGTGAGCTGAGGGTTGGAGTGTATTTTTTTTTATGTGGATATTCAGTTGTTCCTGCACCATCATTAGCGTACCTTTTTCCTACTGAATGCTTGGCATCATTGTCAAAAACAATTAACCTTATATGTGTGGGTCTATTTTTGGAATTTTAAATTTGTTCTGTTGATCTATGTAACTATGCTTAAGCCAATACCTCACTGCTTTGTTTATTGAAGCTTTATAGTAGGTCTTAAAATCAGTAGGTCTTAAAAAAAAGTAGGTCTTAAAATGCTCTGCTTTTTAAATATTGTTTTGGCTATTCTAGGTTTCTCATTTTCCCTGTTAATTTTAGATTCAGCTTTTCAACTTCTACCAAAAAAAAGGGCTGCTGCTATCTTGATCAGGATCACTTCGAATCCATAGATCAATTTGTGGAGAATTGACATGTTAACAATATGGAATCTTTTGAACAATTAATTTGGTATATCTCCATCTATTTAGGTCTTCCTTAATTTCTCTTGGTAATATTTTGTAGTTTTCAGTATTTTACTCATCTTTCCTAAAGGCCATATAATCTTGTGTTCTTTTAAATATTTACTTAATATTTACTCTACCTATTGCAGAAGATGTTTTCAAAGGAATAATCTTGCTGTGATTCTTCTAAATATTGTGTTGCTTTCTTTGTGGTCATGGGGGTTGCACTGTAGGTGGTAATGAGAAGAGAAAGGACTTAGAGCATATTTTGAACATACTGCTAATAAGACTTAGTGATGGATAGTTGTAGAGTCTATAAAAAAGCAAAACTCAAAGTTTTTGGCCTAAGGAACTTTGCAATTGGTGATACTGTATCCTGACATGGATGCCTTTTTTTAAAAAAAAATTCAGTTTTATTGAGATATATTCACATACCATACAATCATTCATGGTGTACAATCAACTGTTTACAGTACCATCATTTATTGTGCACTCATCACCCCAATCTATTTTCTTTTAATTTTTTTTAATGGTTGATTTTTTTTTTTTCTTTTCATTTTTATTGAGATTGTTCAGATACCATGCAATTATCCAAAGATCCAAAGTGTACAATCACTTGCCCCTGGGTACCCTCATACAGCTGTGCATCCATCACACTTAAATTTTGTTCAATTTTTAGAAACTTTTCATTACTCCATACAAGAAATAAAGTGAAAGATGAAAAAAGAAAAAAAGAAAAGGAAACTCTAATCCTCCCCTATCCCTAACCAACCCCCCTCAATTGTTGACTCGTAGTATTGATATAGTACATTTGTTACTGTTCATGAAAAAATGCTGAAATACTACTAACTGTAGTATATAGTTTGTAATAGGTATATAGTTCTTCCCTATATGCCCCTCTGTTATTAACTTCTAATTGTATTGTCATACATTTGTTCTGGTTCATGGAAGTGATTTCTAGTATCTGTACAGTTGATCATGGACATTGCCCACCATAGGATTCAGTTTTATACATTCCCATCTTTTGACCTGCAACTTTCCTTCTGGTGACATATATGACTCTGAGCTTCCCCTTTCCACCTCATTCATGCACCATTCAGCGCTGTTAGTTATTCTCACATCTTGCTACCTACACCTCTGTTCATTTCCAAACATTTAAGTTCATCCTAGTTGAACATTCTGCTCATACTAAGCAACCGCTCCCCATTCTTAAGCCATGTCCTTTATCTTGGTGCCTTATATTTCATGTCCTTGAGTTTACATATTATAATTAGTTCCTATCAGTGAGACCCTGCAATAATTGTCCTAATGTGTCTGGCTTATTTCACTCAGTATATTGCCGTTGAGGTTTTGTCATCAACCCATTTTTTTTTTTAAATATGGTTTTGTTCACTCACCATACATTCCATCCCAAGTAAATAATCGATGGTTTTCTGCATGGTCATACATTTATGTGTTCACCACCTTCAGCACTATCTATATAAGGGCATCTACATTTCTTCCACAAGGCAGGAGGGAGAGTCAAAGAAGGTAGAGAGGCAAAAGAAAGAGGAAAAAAAAAATGACAGCTAGGAAGCAGCAAAAGGAAAAATAACCTTAAACCAAAGTAGAATAAAGAATCAGACAATACCACCAAAGTCAAGTGTCTAACATGCCTCCCCTATCCCCCCCTCTTATCTGCATTCACCTTGGTATATCACCTTTGTTACATTAAAGGAAGCATAATACAATGATTCTATTAGTTACAGTCTCTAGTTTATGCTGATTGCATCCCTCCCTCAATGCCTCCCCATTTTTAACACCTTGCAAGGTTGACATTTGCTTGTTCTCCCTCGTAAAAGACCTTATTTGTACATTTTATCACAATTGTTGAATATTCTAGATTTCACCAAGTTACACAGTCCCAGTCTTTATCTTTCCTGCTTTCTTGTGGTGTCTCACATGCTCCCCACCTTCCTCTCTCAACCGTATTCATAGTTATCTTTGTTCAGTGTACTTACATTGTTGTGCTACCATCTCCCAAAATTGTGTTCCAAACCACACACTCCTGTCTTCTATCACCCTGTAGTGCTCCCTTTAGTGTTTCCTGTAGGACAGGTGTCTTGTTCACAAAGTCTCTCATTGTCTGTTTGTCGGAAAATATTTTGAGCTCTCCCTCATATTTGAAGGACAGCTTTGCTGGATACAGGATTCTTGGTTGGCGGTTTTTCTCTTTCAGTATCTTAACTATATCACACCACTTCCTTCTTGCCTCCATGGTTTCTGCTGAGAGATCGGGACATAGTCTTATTAAGCTTCCTTTGTATGTAATGGATTGCTCTTCTCTTGCTGCTTTCAGAATTCTCTCTTTGTCTTTGACATTTGATAATCTGATTATTAAGTGTCTTGGCGTAGGCCTATTCATATCTCTTCTGTTTGGAGTACGCTGCGCTTCTTGGATCTGTAATTTTATGTCTTTCATAAGAGATGGGAAATTTTCATTAATTATTTCCTCTATTATTGCTTCTGCCCCCTTTCCCTTCTCTTCTCCTTCTGGGACACCAGTGATATGTACATTATTGTACTTTGTTTCATCCTTGAGTTCCTGGAGACGTTGCTCATATTTTTTCATTCTTTTCTCCATCTGCTCCTTTGCATGTAGGCTTTCAGGTGTTTTGTTCTCCAGTTCCTGAGTGTTTTCTTCTGCCTCTTGAGATCTGCTATTGTATGTTTCCATTGTGTCTTTCATCTCTTGTGTTGTGCCTTTCATTTCCATAGATTCTACTAGTTGTTTTTTTGAACTTTTGATTTCTGCCGTATACATGCCCAGTGCTTCCTTTACAGCCTCTATCAATTTGCAATATCTTCTCTAAACTTTTTGAATTGATTTAGCATTAGTTGTTTCAATGCCTGTATCTCAGTTGAAGTGTACGTTTGTTCCTTTGACTGGGCCATAACTTCGTTTTTCTTAGTGTAGGTTGCAATTTTCTGTTGTCTAGGCATGGTTTCCTTGGTTATCCAAATCAGGTTTTCCCAGACCAGAACAGGCTCAGGTCCCAGAGGGAAGAAATAGTCAGTATCTGGTTTCCCTGTGGGTGTGTCTTAGAAAATTGCTCCACCCTTTGATGCCTCAGGTCACTGTGCTTTTCTGCCCAGCAGGTGATGCCTGTTAGCCTATAATTCTTGACCAGTTTGAGGAGGTATGGCCGTGTTCCCCAGGCTCTGGGGTCTGGTTCTGAATGGAAAGGGCCCCACCCCTTTCCTCCTAGAGAAGACAGACCCCTCAGGTGGAGGTCATTAGCATTTCAATGGTCTCACTCTCTGCTTGCGCTGTCTCCACCCTTCCCCAAGTCACAGCCCTGGAAACTGAAAATGACTGGGGCTTTCTCCACTGAGCAAAAAAAGAAACAGATAGTCCCCTTCAGACCCAGTCCAAGGCGACCCTCCGGCTCTCCCAGGTCAGTCGTCACCCAAAGCCTCTGTCTGTTTTTTGGGGATGTGTACCTGTAGTGAGCAGTTCACACTCGCTACTTAAAACCCCACTTGGAGCTCAGCTGAGCTATATTCACTTGCTGGGAGAGAGCTTCTCTCTGGCACCACAAGGCTTTGCAGCTTGGGCTGTGGGGGAGGGGGTCTCACGACTTGGTCCCGCAGGTTTTACTTACAGATTTTATGCTGTGTTCTCGGGCATTCCTCCCAATTCAGGTTGGTGTATGATGAGTGGATGGTCTCATTTGTCCCCCCGCAGTTATTCTGGATTATTTACTAGTTGTTTCTGGTTTTCTGTAGTTGTTCCAGGGGGACTACTTAGCTTCCACTCCTCTCTATGCCGCCATCTTGCCCGAGTTCCCCCCTATTTTCTTTTAATTTTAACAAATTTTTGTTTTACAAATTATATTTACCACACCCTTTTTGAAGAAAAAAGGATCAAATTGTAGAATGTTAAGAAAAAGTACAGTGGAATTATTTGTCTTTTATGGAGTGTTGAATTTTTTTTTTAATTGCGATTGTTCACATACCATATAATTTATCCAAAGATCCAAAGTGTATGAACAGTTGCCCACGGTACCAACAAACAGCTGTGCAGCCATCACAACAATTAATTTCTTTTTCAATTTTTAGAACACTTTCATTACTCCAGAAATGAAATAAAGACAAAAAAAGGAAACTCAAATCCTCCAAGACCCCTAACCACTCCCACCCCTCCATTATTGATTCATAGTTTTGGTATAGTACATTTGTTACTGTTGATGAAAGAATGTTAAAATACTACTAACTGTAGTATATAGTTTGCAATAGGCATATATATTTTTCCTATATGCCCCTCTAGTATTAACTTCTAGTTATAGTGTCATACATTTGTTCTAGTTCATGAGAGGGATTTCAAATATTTGTACAGTTAAACATGGACATTGTCTACCACAAGATTCACTCTTTTATACATTCCCATCTTTTAACCTCCAACTTTCCTTATGGTGACATATGTGACTCTGAGCTTACCCTCTCCACCACATTCACACACCATTCAGCACTGTTAGTTATTCTCACAATGTGCTACCAACACCTCTGTCCATTTCCAAATGTTTAAATTCGCTCTAGTTGAACATTCTGCTCATAACAAGCAACCGCTCCCCATTCTTTAGCCTTGTTCTATATCCTGGTAACTTATATTTCATGTCTATGAGTTTGCATATTATAACTAGTTCATATCAGTGAGACCCTGTAATATTTGTCCTTATGTGTCTGTCTTATTTCACTCAATATAGTGCCCTCAAGGTTTCTTCATCAACCCATTTTTTTAAGTAAACAATTGATGGTTCCCTGTATAGTCATGTGTTTATGTATTCACCACCATCACCTCTATCTATATAAGGACATATCCATTTCTTCCACAAAGAAGGAGGATGAGTCAAAGAAGGTAGAGAGAAAAAAGAAAAAGAAAAAAGAAAGAGAGAAAAACAAAACAAACAAAACATGACAGCTAGGAAGCAACAAAAGGAAAGATAGCATTAAACTAAAGTAGAATAAAGAGTCAGACAACATCACCAATGCCAGGAGTCTCATACCCTTCCCCTGTGTCCGCCCCCACCAGCATATGCATTTAGCTTTGGTATATTACCTTTGCTATATTAAAGGAAGCATAATACAAAGTTTCTGTTAATTATAGTCTCTAGTTTGCATTGATTGTATTTCCCCTCCAATCCCACCCTATTTTTAACACCCTGCAATGTTGACATTCATTTGTTCTACCTCATGTAAAAATGTATTTGTACCTTTTATCACAATTGTTAAGCACCCTCGGTTTCACTGAGTTATACAGTCCTATACTTTATCTTTCCTCTTTCATTCTGGTGTCCCACGTGCTCCTAACCTCCCTCTTTCAACCATACTTGCAGTCATCTTTGTTCAGTGTACTTATATTGCTGTGATGCTATTTCCCAAAATTGTGTTCCAAACCTCTTACTCCTGTCTTTTCCTTTCTGTCTGCAGTTCTTCCTTAGTGCTTCCTGTAGAGAAGGTATCTTATTCACAAACTCTGTCATTGTCTGTTTGTCAGAGACTATTTTAAGCTCTCCCTCATATTTGAAGGACAGTTTTGCCGGATATAGGATTCTTGGTTGGTGGTTTTTCTCTTTCAGTATCTTAAATACATCACCCCACTTCCTTCTTGCCTCCATGGTTTCTATTGAGAAATCTGCACATAGTCTTATCAAGCTTCCTTTTTATTTGATGGATCGCTTTTCTCTTGCTGCTTTCAGGATTCTCTCTTTATCTTTGACATTTGATAATCTGATTATTAATAGGCACAGGCCTATTTGGATCTATTCTGTTTGGGGTACGCTGTGCTTCTTGGATCTGTAATTTTATGTCTTTCATAAAAGACAGGAAAGTTTCATTGATTATTTCCTCTATTATTGCTTCTGCCCCTTTTCCCTTCTTTTCTCCTTCTGGGACACTCATGACATGTACATTCCTGCATTTCCTGTTGTCATTCAATTACTGGGGATGTTGCTCATATTTTTCTATTCTTTTCTCTATCTGTTCTTTTGTGTGTCAGCTTTCATGTGTCTTGTTCTCCAGTTCTTGAGTGTTTTCTTTTGCCTCTTGAGATCTGCTGTTGTATGTCTCCATTGTGTCTTTCATTTCCATAGATTCTGCCAGTTGTTTTTGTGAACTTTCAGTTTCTGCCTTATGTACACCCAGTGTTTTTATTATACACTTCATCTCTTTTGCCATATCTTCCATAAAATTTTTGAATTGATTTACCATTAGCTGTTTAAATTCCTGTATCTTAGTTGAAGTGTAAGTTTGTTCCTGTGACTGGGCCATAACTTTGTTACCCTTAGTGTAGGTTGTAGTTTTCTGTAGTCTAGGCATCTGGTTTCCTTGGTTACCTCAATCAGGTTTTCCCAGACCAGAATGGGCTCAGATCTTAGAAGGAAGCAGTAATATCTGGTTTCCCTGAGGGTGTCTTAGAAGATTGATACACCCTGTGAGGCCTCAAGTCACTGTGCTTTTCTGCCCAGCAGGTGGCACCTGTCAGCCTGTAGCTTCAGACTGATGTAAGGAGGTGTGGCCCATGGCTGATTTCCCCCAGGTTCTGGGGTTTGGTTCTGAATGGAAGGGGGTTAGTAGAGATGGGCCCCACTTCTTTCCTCTTAGGGAAGATACACCCCCTGGGGAGATATCGTTTGCATTTGAATAGTCTCTCTGACTCTGATATCTCTACCCTTATCTGGGTCAGAGCTCTAAGAACTGAAAATGTCTGAGGCTTTCCCACTGAGCTGAAAAAGGGGCAGAAAGCCCCCCTTTAGAGCCAGTCTACAGCCAGCCTAAGTTTCACCCATCAGCCAGAGATAGCACCTGGTCCTCTGGGCTCCCCTTCCTCTCAGAGAGGTCTCCAGCTTTCAAAGATCAGTCATCACCAAAAGCCTCTGTTTGCTGGGGATTTGTACCTTGTGTTGAGCAGTGCACTTTTGTTAATTAAAACCTCAGTTGGAGCTGGGCTCAGCTACATTCACTTGCTCAGAGAATGCTGCTCTCTATCATAGCGAGGCTTTGCAGTCTGGTCTTCCAGTGGGGGGAGGGGGCTCTTGGCTTGGATCCACAGTTTTTACTTACAGATTTTATGCTGTAATCTTGGGCATTCCTCCCAATTCATGTTGGTGTATGATGAGTGGGAAGTCATATTTGTCCCCTCACAGTTATTCCAGATTATTTACTACTTGTTCCTGGTTGTTTATTAGTTGTTCCGGGGGGCAAACTAGCTTCCACTCCTCTCTATGCCACCGTCTTCTTCTGCCTCCCCCAGGATGCCTTTTAAGCATCTCTCAGTCACACTATTTTTACAGATAATATAAAATGTTCTAGTTATTTTAAAACATAAACTGATTTGAAGTAGGGAAGTGGGTGATTGTGGATTCTAGACTAAACTTTGAGGATTGACTCTTCGTAACTTACCTCTAACACCACAGAGTTTTAGGGAATCTATTGTCCTAACTGCTAGTGCTGGAGCTTCAGGATCACCCCATTTTGGCTTGATCTAAAGATCAGGAAGTTTCTGCTACAACTGTGAACTTCTAGAACAAACTATGCCTGCTGTATTTGCAACAGCAAAATATGTGCCTTCTGTCACTGCTTCTTTCCCTAGTTAACTCAGACCCCAATTCAAGACCTGTGTGAAGGCATCTGATCGTCAGAACCTAAATTACATCCAGAACACTATCTCAGGGAGATCTGGGAAATGAAACTTGCTAACTTTTGCCGTACAAGTGGCCACAGTACAAATGTCTTCAAAAGAGAGATTTAGCTGGGCTTCAGATTGGTGAATAGTCTAGACACAAAAATTTTCCAAAACCCCATCACATCAGCTTTGGCACCTGCAAATTTCCTCACTGATATTTGAAGAGAGAGAAGATTTATGAGTTTATCTCCCAGCAAAGTTATTGGGATAAACCTAGAATGAAAAAAATGCTGCTTCCTCCATTTATGTATTATTCAGTACACCAACCATTTACCTAATCACTGCAGAGAGCTGTTCTGGATAAAGACAATGAGGTTACAAATGGCTTCTCTGTTGGGAGTGGCCCATTTACTCTGCTTGGTCAAGTTTAACTTTCTAACGGACAAATGCCAGGGAAATTTAATTTGAGAAGCCTTTTGAAGGGCCTTGAGAGGTAGGGAAATCATACTTCTTCAGGGGTAAGCTGTTCATAGTTCAAATCTATCAATACAGTGGATTTATGGGTACTGTTAGAACATGCACATTTCTTATTTCTCACCAAATTTATAAGAAGTTTTTGTTGCCTATATCTTTCAAAATATTGTTTTTCAAGTGGACAATGGTTTTTTTGTTGTTGTTGTTGCTATTTGAATTCTTTAAGTCTGCTGTTATACATTTATCTCTCTTTAGGAAAGTTATTGGATCTCCTTTGGTCTTGTTTTCCTCATAGGAACGGTGCAATCCATCTTACAGGACTGCTGGGGACTAGTGAGATGATGTATGTGCAATCTGCACAATAAATGTTAGTTTCCCCCTTTTCCTTTCTTTTCTTTTTTTTTTTTTTTAATCTTCCTTAAATAAATTGCCTTAAGGCTTTTCATTTATTTGTCAGTGATACCTTTCTTGCTTTGAAGTTAGGAAAAGTAGGATTTCTCATACCAACTCCAGACAGCATCTTATCTCCTATCTTAAAGGATGGAGAGGGTGGCCCATTTTCTCATATTCAATTTAAGATGCTGATATTCAGAGAAGCTCTAAGGCAGCAGTTTGTCTTTCATACACTGAGTTTCAGGAGGTTGGTTGCATGTCTATTTTTGTTAGCTTGCAAAGGGAGGTAAGCCTCTGAACAGATTGGGAGTTAGAGATTCCGTAGACTTTAAAAAAGAAAAACTATCTCATTTTTGCTAGAGGAGTTAAAGGCTGATTTTAAAACTTAAAGACCTCACATTTCTGTTCTTTGGGGACTTATTCTGCATCTTTTGATGACCAATATATGCAGTCTTAAAATGAGTTCCAGGTTTTTCTCAGCTTTAGTGTTTCCTCCCCAAACAGCTGTCAGAGGCACTGCGTGTGGGCAGAATCCGTAGGCAGAGGCACTCTGTGGGCAGGCACTGTCTGTGCCCTTAGTTGCAGATGGCACTCAGTGGATGGAGCAGGCTTCCTTTTTTTCTTTCTTTTCACCCTACCCTCTCATGAAAATACATCCTTAACTCTGCTTCGTGGGGAGGCTGATTAGCCTAGGGCTCCATTTTCCCTGTTTACAGAGAAAACAAGAGTTTAGAGGGAAGTAATGCAAATAGATAATTTAAAGTCATGGACCATGAAGGCAAGGAGAGCTGGTGACTTGAAAAAACCTGGAGTGGATTGAAGCTTGACAAATAACTGCTAAAAAAGAAGAATGGAGCTTCCTCCAAAAGGCCTTCCCAAGAGCAAATTTACAATACTGGATGGGCCCTAAGGCATGCTTTATTTGATAGTTGTCATCATATGCATTACAAACTTCTGGGTGTTACCAATCTCTGAAGCCAAGGTTAATTAGGTCAAATTAACTTATTGCACTCACTCCTCTTTCCAGGTACTGAAGAACACAAAGCATGGCAATTTAGAATTATATTTACTTAGTGTTATTAGCTATTCTTTAGTAATACCTATTAGTATTAGATAATGCCCAAGGCTGTTAGAAGAGGTCTGCTTATACCTCATCCGTATAACTTCTGTGTCAATCTCAATAGAATGTATCTTGCTTTGAGCCAGAGAGAGAGCTATAGAGAAAAGGCTACAGATGAGAGATCAAGAAAAGGGAAATTTCTCTTTGAAGTGGTTGTGGAGGAAGCAATAGTTTACAAACTAACAAAACTTTGGAAATGGTATATGTTTTGGTAGAGGGAAAAGGTGGCGATTATTACTTTGTTCCCTCCATGGTTAGCATTTGTTTAAAATTTTCAGCTATTATTTCATCATCTCCCAGCAAGATTAGCCAGGACCACATGTATTTATATGTTCTTTGGCATCAGTTTAGGTCCTCCAGGTAGCAGACACCATGATGGAATTAGAAGTGCAAGAGATTTAGTGGGAGTAATACCTGTGAAGGATCAAGGGGAAGCGGAGCAAGAATAGTCAAGAAGAGCCTTTAGACTTCAGTGCATGCCTACCACCTGGGGAAAAAGAGGGGGAAGGGCCAATGATTAGGTTGAAAGAGCCTAAAACCGTCTCTCAGAAAGATCGTGAGGCTGATGGGCTGCCCAAAGCAAAGGTGGTCCATTAGAGGAACCCCGCAGAAGGACTGGCCTGGCCTTAGTCCCTCCACTGTGCTCAGTTACTGGCTGAGAGCAGCCCTGGAAGAGTGGGGCCTTGGCGTGGATGCCAGAGTGGATCCCAAAGATGGGGGATCTGAAGACTGTCAGCACCACCCTCTTCACAGCAGGGTCTCTCTTGAAGGGAGAGCTGGGCAATGTACTGCTGTGGCTTCCATACTACTGTAATGTGCTTGACCGCCATGAAAATTCTAAAAACTTTATATCTTTTCTCATGTATTTTTGCTTGTGTTAGACTTTATGTTCCTGTATCAAGGACAGAGTTTTAGCAAATGTTTCGTTAAACCTCGTGCATTTATTAGTTTGTAAGTGATGCCTATACCCAAATTTTTACTCATTTGGGCCATCTACTCATAGGAGATGTGTGACAAGGCAATTAGTCTGAGACTAATTGAGTTGTGACCAATCTCTGTCCCACAGCTGAGGCTGGGCAAAATATGTGCTATTTCTGATATTTTTGGTTAACACATTTCTTAAACCTTTTGCTCAAAGTTTGTCACATACCATTTAAGATTAAGGACAGTTGTTGGCAGGTGAATCTACCAACTTGAGCCTATCTGGGATGACATGTGGTAGGGCAAAGGAGGGAGTGTTGGCTCTAGGTAGAGAGAAGATTGATGGGCTTTCTGCCCACAATCACAGTTCTCTCCCCAAGACAGTCGTCATAGCATTCCAATTCTAAGGTAATCACATCATGAAGAAGCGATCTGAAATCTCACAGCATGAGTGCTACATCCAAACAGATCACTGGATCAGCATGTCTGAGGGCAATACGCAGACTACAGACACCTACAGAGTTTCATCTGCTTCTAAAAATTAATGAATCAAGAAACCCAGGTGGCAGGGCAGATGTAAGTTGACCTGATATGCTCCCTGGGCTTTGCTCAATTCTTCCTCTCAGGGCTCTACAGGACAGAACATTTTCATTCTGGAAGGGAAGAACTGTGATGAAGCAGCAGGATGGCAGCTTTGAACATTGGAAAGCCACTTTTCCACATTTGAAAAAAATGTGTATTAGGAGTGGTTTGAAGAAAAGGAATTGAAGAAGTCAACTTCAGAATAGCTTCTTTGAAAATAGCTTCTTCCCTTCTCCTCCCCATGGTCTGTTTATGGTAATAGGCATGCACGGTGTTTTGTGGTTCCTTTAGAATTTAGTCTCATGTCCACTTAGGCCATGGCCATGCCTTCCAACCTTTACCCAGGATGTAATTATTTGTATAAACTATCTGTTAGAGATTTCCTTCAGAAGACTTGGCCACAACCCTCTGCAGAGGTAAGATGCTACCAAAGATGAAAATAGTTGGGTTAAAAATTTTACAGAGATGGATAGTAGATTACAAGTTACCATGGGCTGGAGGTGAGGGGAAGGAAGAGTTAATGCTTAATGGGTGCAGAGTTTCTGTTTGAGGTGATGAAAAATGTTGGGTGATGGATGTTGTTGCTGGTAGCACAATATTGTGAATGTAATTAATACCCCTGAATTGTACACTTGAAAGTGGTTAAAATGGGAAATGTTGAGTTGCATATATGTTAGTAAATAAAAAGTTTAAAAAAACCAAATGATTGTAAACCTCAAGTTAATATCCTTACAATTGGTATTGGAAAGAGTATAGCTAATAAAAATTACCTTTGAGAACTAATTCCAAAAGGCAGCTGATAATGCTATTTTGGAATGAGGAATTGGAAAATAAGTTGCTGCTACTACAAGTTTTTAGCCATATCATTCCTAAATTAGGCTACTGCTAAATCTGTTAGGTGGGAAATCATAGCTATCTGTTCTCTCCACTGCATGAGATAAACTGCTTGTCAAAGATTTGTGTCATGTCGGTGCCCTGGGCAAATGTTTACTGTTGTAACAATTCTGTCAAAAAATAAGTTTGCGGCCTGGCAACAAATTCACTGAAAGATTGCTGGTGAACTTCCGCTCAATACTGGACTGTAGTGTGGGTGTATGTGCTAAGGAGACTCAGAAGATGGGCTAATAGGAAGCAACCTGCTTTAGTGCTATTTCCATAAGGTACAGCACTTGAGAGTCCCCTGGAATGACTGTGACCTCATCCAGCCACTCAGCACGTTTCTTAGTTGCATTAAGAAAGTCCACTATTTTTGTTAAAAATGCAGAAGACTCTGCAGTGGCAAAGTTTGAGTATTTCTGGACTCAATAGATTTAAATACTAGAAATATTACCATTGTGTTAATTGCTCAGTAGTTTTAGGTATTAGAACCTAAGTTTTTGTTTGACATTGTATTCTCTTAATGAAGTTAATGAAATTACAATGCTGAAGAAATTAAGTTGACTCTTTCAGCAGCACATGGAAAAGCGGATCCTTATTTTACTTCCTTACCAAATCTCTAAATTGAGGCCATATTTTACTCTAAATAGTTTTCTATTCTCCTTTTGGCACTTTGGTGGAATAGTACATATTTAAAGATTGGTATTTTGGAACTGTGCAAACCACATAAGTGTTTTTGCTAGGAGAAGTTATTTCTGTTAGTTGCCTTCTTTTCTTATAAGTTGACTGTAAAACATTATGAGGTTTATACCCTATATAAATTGCTTTAATTATGTTGGGTTTATGTAACTTCTTGTTTGTGTAGACTAAATGTGCACATGAATTTTTTTCTAAAAACTTTTTTTCTAGAAGCTTGTTGAATTTCACTGTAAATAAATATAACCACATTTAAATGTAATTGTTCATTCTTACTGCTTTTACTTAAGTCTAGATGGCCAAGATCATTGTCTTTGCATGATATTTCATTTTGGTAATTAAGTGGGAAGAACAGGCCGGTATTCTCATCAAAGCAATCCCAGATGGTAAGTGTAATTCTTAGACTTCCAGTTTACCAACATAAGAATCCTTCCTACCCTCTCCTCTGTCCTACAGAAACAAACATGGCCCAGATGCTGTGATAAATGTGTGGGATTCATCCTATATCCTTGCAGGAACATTTGTCATGGCCAACTCTAATTTAAGACCAAAAAATGCTTTCAGCTGTTTCTTCCAGTTGCTAAATCAAATGGCAGTACCAGGAAGAAATTCGAGGAATTTTGAAATGACTGAGAAACTAATATATAATGAAAGTCCCAGCAGAAAATGAAAACACCAACAAAATACCTGTAATATGAATTTGTCTGAATGCTCAGTAGTCTGCAGTCCAATATGACTGTTGAATAAAATATAGCAAAACTTCAAGACAGTTTAAAAATGCAGTTATTGCTCTCTTTAACTGCCTTGATGGCTGTTTTGTCAACTGACAAGAGAGTTGTAGGTGGTATTTAAGCCCTTTCTGGGCAGCATTCTTTTACAGGTTATCTCCATGCTCTTTCTGTTTTAATTCCCTTCCATTTTACCAGTCTTAATAGTTCACAGTACATTGAACGTGAATAGGATTGAAGAAATGTCACACCTGCTTTCCATATTTATGCACATTTCATGCTTAGTGAGAGTGTTCTTGTGATGAAAATCCATTTCACCTAAAACTCTTGTGCCACTATGTAGTATCTTAACTCTTAGTTTGACAAGGACTTGATTTATTTGGGGACATCTTTACAGAATACTCAGAGTGATCTCCTTGATGATATGAGGGACATTTTTCTTTCATGAATGGATAACAAGATTAGTAAAGTTTTGGGGAAATGAGAATAAGATAGAAAATAACCAAGACTGCTTATGGTAATTCCACCCTGCCTGTGCTTCCTGTTCATTTGCTTGCTTGTATGTAATAATTGCATTCTTATTTGTGTGCCAACCATATACAAAACTTTGTGTTGGGTGAGTGAAAAAATATTGTATGACTTCAAGTTTCAGGAAAGGATTTCTGTTCTGCTGATGTATAGTGAGTTTCTTGAACAAATCATAAGAATATTCAAAATTGTAATTAGTGATAATTTAACAAAACTAAATATACGTGTTTTAATTTCTTTAGGGTACTGGTTACAGGCACAGAAAAAACTCTGGCTATCTTAGCAAACGGAATTTATTGTGAGGATATTGCGTATTGACATAATAGGTGGGAAACTGGAGCACTGAACTAGGAGAATGGACAGGATTCAGGGATCCTGTGGGGAATGGGCAGTGAGAACTGAAGACAAAGTCATGCTGCAGGAACTGTGTGACCTCCATTCTCCTTCTGTACCATGATTAATCTGACCTCAACTGTTTTTTCAGCATTCCAGCAATGAGTATCTGATTGGCTGAGTTTAGGAAACTGGCTGTGCCAAGGATGGGTGGAAGAAGAATCTTCAGCTTATCAGTGAGAGGTTGTAATGGGAATGACTCAGGTGAAATCGCATTCTTGTCAAAATTCTTGGGGGAATTTTCTCAGAAGAAGATGACAGTGCCAATAGGAAGAAGGAAGGGACATTTAGATACTGGGTGGCCAAATATGACAGATGTCTGCTATGGGATGGTAAAGCCAAGTTTCTAAAGGATTAAAAAAATCCTCAAGTTTATATAAGCAAGATCGGGCTTTGCCGTCTTCCAAGTTACCCGTTGACCACCAGTATTGGAAGGGATATCAGTAACAAATACCCATTTTGAATTTCTTTCTACATCTATAAAGTGGTAATACCTGCCATGTATGATTGCTGTGAAGATAAGAGATGATGTATATAGTTTTCACAGTGCTTGGTTAAAAGAAAACAACTCACAAAAGACAGTTATTATTATTTTTAGTATTTTAAAGTCAGAAGGTGTTCCAGTTTACTAATGCTGTTGTTGTGCAAAATATCAGAAATGGATTGGCTTTTATAAAGGGAATTTATTTGGTTAGAAATTTACAGTTCCAAGGCCACAAAAGTGTCCAAACTAAAGCGTCAACAAAAGGATACTTTCACTGAAGAACGGCTGACGGAATCTGGATCACATTTGTCAGCTGGGAAGGCACACAGCTTGTGTCTGCTGGTCCTTTGCTCCTGGGTTGCTTTGCTTTCAGCTTTTGATTCCAGTGGCTGTCTCTCTAAGCATCTGGGAGTCCTCCCCTAGCCTCTCTGCAGGGCAAACTCTGGGCCCCATCTCCCAGTCTAGCATCTCAAAACTTCCCTCTTCCGCATTGCAAAGCATCTTCAGTCAGCAGGGTCTGTTTTGGTTCTTGAGCTCTCTTAAGTAGTCCAGTGAACTAGTCAAGACCCACCCTGAATGGGCAGGGTCTACACCTCTATGGAAATAATTCACCCAGAGGTTCCACCCCTATCAACAGACTATCAGTCTGCCCAACAAGATTGCGTTAAAGAATATGGCTTTTCTGGGGGACATAATATATCCAAACTGGTACAGAAGGTCATTCTTCTTTTACCCAGGCAACTTTTGAATTTTCACAGGTCCTTGAAAAAATAATTGAAATCCTAGAGTTCTTCCCCAAAATACATGGGAGAGAAAATTTGATTTAAAAATATAAAATATAGGCATTGTAATAAATGACCTCAACCAGAATTGAATGGTAGATAACTCCTGTAGAATTCCTTATTTTGAATCAGAATGAATGTTTTTTGTGTGTCCACCAGGAAAACTAGTATTGGCTGCGAGAATTGGTATGTTAGCAAGCATTTGTCAAATTCAAATGTTACTCAAATGGTCTTGACTAATTTTAGCCTGTTGGTGCAAATGGGGTCATATCAGATTACATTACGATAGTGCTTACCTGCCCTAAAAGACCTTCGGCATCTTCTCAGTCATTTTGGGGAGTTCTTTGGATATATTTTTTTTTTTTATCTTCATTTTATTGAGATATATTCACATACCACACAGTCATACAAAACAAATCGTACTTTCGATTGTTTACAGTACCATTACATAGTGGTACATTCATCACCCAAATCAATCCCTGACACCTTCATTAGCACACACACAAAAATAACAAGAATAATAATTAGAGTGAAAAAGAGCAATTGAAGTAAAAAAGAACACTGGATACCTTTGTCTGTTTGTTTCCTTCCCCTATTTTTCTACTCATCCATCCATAAACTAGACAAAGTGGAGTGTGGTCCTTATGGCTTTCCCAATCCCATTGTCACCCCTCATAAGCTACATTTTAATACAACTGTCTTCGAGATTCATGGGTTCTGGGTTGTAGTTTGATAGTTTCAGGTATCCACCACCAGCTACCCCAATTCTTTAGAACCTAAAAAGGGTTGTCTAAAGTGTGTGTAAGAGTGCACACCAGAGTGACCTCTCGGCTCCTTTTGGAATCTCTCTGCCACTGAAGCTTATTTCATTTCCTTTCACATCCCCCTTTTGGTCAAGAAGATGTTCTCCGTCCCACGATGCCAGGTCTACATTCCTCCCCAGGAGTCATATTCCACGTTGCCAGGGAGATTCACTCCCCTGGGTGTCTGATCCCACGTAGGGGGGAGGGCAGTGATTTCACCTTTCAAGTTGGCTTAGCTAGAGAGACAGGGCCACATCTGAGCAACAAAGAGGCATTCGGGAGGAGGCTCTTAGGCACAACCATAGGAAGGCCTAGCTTCTCCTTTCCAGCAACCATCTTCCCAAGGGTAAAACCTGTGGTAGAGGGCTCAACCCATCAACCCACCAGTCCCCTATGTCTGTGGTCATGTTAGCAACCATGGAGGTGGGGTAGGCGAATACCCCTGCATTCTCCACAGGCTCCTCAAGGGGGCACTACATCTTTTTTTTTCCTTGTTTTTCTTTTCTTTTTTTTTTTAACTTTCCCTTCTTTTTTAAATCAATTGTATGAAAAAAATTAAAAAGAAAACAAACATACAATAAAAGAACATTTCAAAGAGACCATAACAAGGGAGTAAGAAAAAGACAACTAACCTAAGATAACTGCTTAACTTCCAACATGTTCCTACTTTACCCCAAAAAGTTACCTAATATAGCAACATTTCTGTGAACTTGCTCCTACTATATCCATCAGAAATTAATAGACCATAGTCATTCCTGGGCATCCCCAGAACGTTAAATAGCTTATCTGTTCTTCTTGGATTATTGTTCCCCCTTCCTTAATTGCTCTCTATTGCTAGTTCCCCTACATTCTACATTATAAACCATTTGTTTTACATTTTTCAAAGTTCACATTAGTGGTAGCATATAATATTTCTCTTTTTGTGCCTGGCTTATTTCGCTCAGCATTATGTCTTCAAGGTTCATCCATGTTGTCATATGTTTCACCAGATCGTTCCTTCTTACTGCCGCGTAGTATTCCATCGTGTGTATATACCACATTTTATTTATCCACTCATCTGTTGAAGGACATTTGGGTTGTTTCCATCTCTTGGCAATTGTGAATAATGCTGCTATGAACATTGGCGTGCAGATATCTGTTCGTGTCACTGCTTTCCGATCTTCCGGGTATATACCGAGAAGTGCAATCGCTGGATCGAATGGTAACTCTATATCTAGTTTTCTAAGGAACTGCTAGACTGACTTCCAGAGTGGCTGAACCATTATACAGTCCCACCAACAATGAATAAGAGTTCCAATTTCTCCACATCCCCTCCAGCATTTGTAGTTTCCTGTTTGTTTAATGGCAGCCATTCTAACCGGTGTTAGATGGTATCTCATTGTGGTCTTAATTTGCGTCTCTCTAATAGCTAGTGAAGCTGAACATTTTTTCATGTGTTTCTTGTCCATTTGTATTTCCTCTTCAGAGAACTGTCTTTTCATATCTTTTGCCCATTTTATAATTGGGCCGACTGTACTATTGTCATTGAGTTGTAGGATTTCTTTACATATGCAAGATATCAGTCTTTTGTCAGATACATGGTTTCCAAAAATTTTTTCCCATTGAGTTGGCTGCCTCTTTACCTTTTTGAGAAATTCCTTTGAGGTGCAGAAACTTCTAAGCTTGAGGAGTTCCCATTTATCTATTTTCTCTTTTGTTGCTTGTGCTTTGGGTGTAAAGTCTAGGAAGTGGCCGCTTAATACAAGGTCTTGAAGACGTTTTCCTACATTATCTTCTAGGAGTTTTATGGTACTTTCTTTTATATTGAGATCTTTGGTCCATTTGGAGTTAATTTTTGTGTAGGGTGTGAGGTAGGGGTCCTCTTTCATTCTTTTGGATATGGATATCCAACTCTCCCAGCCCCATTTGTTGAAAAGACCATTATGACTCAGTTCAGTGATTTTGGGGGCCTTATCAAAGATCAGTCGGCCATAGATCTGAGGGTCTATCTCCGAATTCTCAATTCGATTCCATTGATCTATATGTCTATCTTTGTGCCAGTACCATGCTGTTTTGGCAACTGTGGCTTTATAATAAGCTTCAAAGTCAGGGAGTGTAAGTCCTCCCACTTCGTTTTTCTTTTTTAGAGTGTCTTTAGCAATTCGAGGCATCTTCCCTTTCCAAATAAATTTGATAACTAGCTTTTCCAAGTCTGCAAAGTAGGTTGTTGGAATTTTGATTGGGATTGCATTGAATCTGTAGATGAGTTTGGGTAGAATTGACATCTTAATGACATTTAGTCTTCCTATCCATGAACATGGAATATTTTTCCATCTTTTAAGGTCCCCTTCTATTTCTTTTAGTAGAGTTATGTAGTTTTCTTTGTATAGGTCTTTTACATCTTTGGTTAAGTTTATTCCTAGGTACTTGATTTTTTTAGTTGCTATTGAAAATGGTATCTTTTTCTTGAGTGTCTCTTCAGTTTGTTCATTTCTAGCATATAGAAACATTACTGACTTATGTGCATTAACCTTGTATCCCGCTACCTTGCTAAATTTGTTTATTAGCTCTAGTAGCTGTATCGTCGATTTCTCAGGGTTTTCCAGATATAAGATCATATCATCTGCAAACAATGACAGTTTTACTTCTTCTTTTCCAATTTGGATGCCTTTTATTTCTTTGTCTTGCCGGATTGCCCTGGCTAGCACTTCCAGCACAATGTTGAATAACAGTGGTGACAGCGGGCATCCTTGTCTTGTTCCTGATCTTAGAGGGAAAGCTTTCAGTCTCTCACCATTGAGTACTATGCTGGCTATGGGTTTTTCATATATGCTCTTTATCATGTTGAGGAAGTTTCCTTCAATTCCTACCTTTTGAAGTGTTTTTATCAAAAACAAATGTTGGATTTTGTCAAATGCTTTTTCAGCATCTATTGAGATGATCAATTGATTTTTCCCTTTTGACTTGTTAATGTGTTGTAATACATTGACTGATTTTCTTATGTTGAACCATCCTTGCATGCCTGGAATGAACCCCACTTGGTCATGGTGTATGATTTTTTTAATGTGTCTTTGGATTCGATTTGCAAGTATTTTGTTGAGGATTTTTGCATCTATATTCATTAGGGAGATTGGCTGGTAGTTTTCCTTTTTTGTAGCATCTTTGCCTGGTTTTGGTATTAGATTGATGTTAGCTTCACAAAATGAGTTAGGTAGTGTTCCATTTTCTTCAATGTTTTGAAAGAGTTTGAGTAAGATTGGTGTCAGTTCTTTCTGGAAAGTTTGGTAGAATTCCCCTGTGAAGCCATCTGGTCCTGGGCATTTATTTGTGGGAAGATTTTTGATGACTGATTGGATCTCTTTGCTTGTGATGGGTTGGCTGAGGTCTTCTAATTCTTCTCTGGTCAGTCTAGGTTGTTCATATGTTTCCAGGAAATTGTCCATTTCCTCTACATTATCCAGTTTGTTGCCATACAGTTGTTCATAGTATCCTCTTATAATTTTTTAAATTTCTTCAGGATCTGCAGTTATGTCACCTTTTTCATTCATTATTTTGTTTATATGGGTCTTCTCTCTTTTTGATTTTGTCAGTCTAGCTAGGGGCCTGTCAATCTTGTTGATCTTCTCAAAAACCAACTTTTGGTGATATTTATCCTCTCTATTGTTTTTTTGTTCTCTATGTCATTTATTTCTGCTTTAATCCTTGTTATTTCTTTTCTTGTACTTGGTTTAGGATTGGTTTGCTGTTCATTTTCTAGCTTCTTCAGTTGATCCATTAGTTCTTTGATTTTGGCTCTTTCTTCCTTTTTAATATATGCGTTTAGTGCTATAAATTTCCCCCTTAGCACTGCTTTTGCTGCATCCCATAGGTTTTGGTATGTTGTGTTCTCATTTTCATTCGTCTCTATATATTTAGCAATTTCTCTTGCTATTTCTTCTTTAACCCACTGATTGTTTAGGAGTGTGTTGTTTAACCTCCAGGTATTTGTGAATTTTCTAAGTCTCTGATGGTTATTGACTTCTAATTGTATTCCATTGTGGTCAGAGAATGTGCTTTGAATAATTTCAATCTTTTTAAATTTATTGAGGCTTGTTTTATGTCCCAGCATATGATCTATTCTGGAGAAAGTTCCATGAGCACTAGAAAAGTATGTGTATCCTGGTGATTTGGGATGTAATGTCCTGTATATGTCTGTTAAATCTAATTCATTTATCAGATTGTTTAGGTTTTCAATTTCCTTATTGGTCTTCTGTCTGGTTGATCTATCTATAGGAGAGAGTGATGTGTTGAAGTCTCCCACAATTATAGTGGAAACATCAATTGCTTCCTTTAGTTTTGCCAGTGTTTCTCTCATGTATTTTGTGGCACCTTGATTGGGTGCATAGACATTTACGATTGTTATTTCTTCTTGCTGAATTGCCCCTTTTATTAGTATGTAGTGGCCTTCTTTGTCTCTCAAAACATCCCTGCATTTGAAGTCTATTTTATCTGAGATTAATATTGCTACACCTGCTTTCTTTTGGCTGTAGCTTGCATGAAATATTTTTCCATCCTTTCACTTTCAGTTTCTTTGTGTCCCTGTGTCTAAGATGAGTCTCTTGTATGCAACATATTGATGGTTCATTTTTTTTGATCCATTCTGCGAATCTATATCTTTTAATTGGGGAGTTTAATCCATTTACATTCAACGTTATAACCGTGAAGGCATTTCTTGAATCAGCCATCTTATCCTTTGGTTTATATTTGTCATATTTTTCCCCTCTCTCTATTAATATCCTTTATTGTACCCATACCGAATCTCTTTAGTACTGAACCTTTCTCCAAGTCTCTCTGTCGTTTCTTTGTTTCTCTGTCTGTAGGGCTCCCTTTAGTATCTCCAGTAGGGCAGGTCTCTTGTTAGCAAATTCTCTCAGCATTTGTTTCTGTGAAAAATTTAAGCTCTCCCTCAAATTTGAAGGAGAGCTTTGCTGGATAAAGTATTCTTGGCTGGAAATTTTTCTCACTCCGAATTTTAAATATATCGTGCCACTGCCTTCTTGCCTCCATGGTGGCTGCTGAGTAGTCACTACTTAGTCTTATGCTGTTTCCTTTGTATGTGGTGAATTGCTTTTCTCTTGCTGCTTTCAGAACTTGCTCCTTCTCTTCCGTGTTTGACAGTGTGATCAGTATATGTCTCGGAGTGGGTTTATTTGGATTTATTCTATTTGGGGTTCGCTGAGCATTTATGATTTGTGTATTTATGTTGTTTAGAAGATTTGGGAAGTTTTCCCCAACAATTTCTTTGAATACTCTTCCTAGACCTTTACCCTTTTCTTCCCCTTCTGGGACACCAATGAGTCTTATATTTGGATGTTTCATATTATCTATCATATCCCTGAGGTCCATTTCGATTTTTTCAATTTTTTTCCCCATTCTTTCTTTTATGCTTTCATTTTCCATTCTGTCATCTTCGAGGTCACTGATTCGTTGTTCAACTTCCTCTAGTCTTGTACTATGAGTGTCCAGAATCTTTTTAATTTGGTCAACAGTTTCTTTAATTTCCATAAGATAATCCATTTTTTTATTTAGTCTTGCAATGTCTTCTTTATGCTCTTCTAGGGTATTCTTGATTTCCTTTGTCTCCCATACTATGGTCTCATTGTTCATCTTTAGTTCTTTGAGTAGCTGCTCTAGGTGCTGTGTCTCTTCTGGTCTTTTGATTTGGGTGCTTGGGCTTGGGTTATCCATATCGTCTGGTTTTTTCATATGCTTTATAATTTTCTGTTGTTTTTGGCCTTGTGGCATTTGCTGAACTTGATAGGGTTCTTTTAGGATTTGTAGACCAACTGAAGTCCTTATCTCTAATTTATCAGATCTACAGCTTCGTGGAGTACACTTTCTCTAACTAACCAGCCGGTGTCGTCCACGAGCCACCTGTTCTCCACAAGCCAGTTCTCCCCTGCTTAGCCTTTTTGGTGAGTGGGGGAGTGAGTCTTGTGGGGTCCAATTGGTGTACCAAGCTTGCGTGTGTAGTTGGTGTTGCCTGCCCTGTATGTGGGGTGTGTTTCTGGGCAGTCAGGGAGGGGGGGTGGCTCTAACAATCAAATCTCCCTGGTGATCCTAGAGTTTTAAGGCTGCTGCAATAGTCTAATCCTTCAGTTCAGTCCTGCCACAGTTTGTCTCTGCCACTGACCCACAAGTCCTTGGTATTGGCGTATGGCTCCTGAGACTTGCAAGTGGGCCCCTCTTCCAGGCCATGCACCCCCTGGTCCTCTGTTGAGGGATGACTGTGCTATGTCACAGGTGAGTGCCGTCCCCCCAGGGCAGTTCTGGGCTGCCGGGCTGTGTAGGGAGGCTCCTAGTCTGCTGAAATGATGGCTGAATGGGGCTTTGTTAATTCACACTGCTCTACCTTCCCAACTCTGGGACTATCAGCTGAGGTTGCAGGGAAGGCTAATGTCCACGCCCAGTTTTGTGGTGTGTGCCTGTTATTTGAAGCACTTCCGTCACACTGGGTTGTCTGGGGCAGTTCTGGGCTATGGGGCTGGCGATGGGCAGGAGTGTTTCCTGTCCACCAGGATGATAGCTGTGAGCGGACACCCCCCTTTTCTTGGGAAGTTGTGGTGTTTAGTGAATTTTCTCAGCCACTGGATTATTGCGTTTTGTCTCAGAGCTCTCCTAGTTCTGCTGTTGACTTGACCTGCCCAAATTGCAAGTCTTTGAAGCTTTCTGTATTGGGCTTCTTAGAGTAATTGTTTTAGAAAAAGAAAAAAGGATTAAAAAAAAAAAAAAAGGGCCCTCCTCAGAGATCTAATGGGTTATTGAAATGCTAAGAGACAAAGCAACCAGGGCCATTAAGGAAAGGTCCACAGGGCAGAGAGATCAGCTTTTCTTCGGGATTTGCATATGCGCCTCAGGGCCTGAGCTCGGGCCTGGGCTCTGCCCTTCCCCCTTCTATGTTCACCAGAACTCCAAAAATCCTCCGCTTTTATTTTGGAGTTTTTCTTGTTGTTTTTTTTCTATGCCTGTCTCCTCTCTGCTGGGCTGGCTGCTCTCAGATTCTCTGGTGTCTGGTCTCCGTCTATCTATGGTTGGAGTTTGGATCAGCAGAATGAGTTTCCAATAAGGGCTGCCACTGCAGTTCTCCCTTCTCCTTCCCGGAGCTGACAGCCCCTCCTCCCACGAGACTGAGCCTGGCAGGGAGGGGCGCGGGTCCCCTGGCCGCAAAAACTTACAGATTTCGCTGATCTCAGCAGTTCCACGTTTTCATGAGTGTTGTATGAAGTATGCCGAAAGTCAGATTGCTCTGTGGTGTCCAGTCCACGCAGTTTCTGGCTTTCTACCTACTTTCCTGGAGGAGTAACTAAAACATACAGCTCACCAGTCTGCCATCTCTTTGGATATTATATCACATTTGCTTCTGGTACGTCATTGGCAAGTGATCTTGTGAAGACACTGCTGCTCTCAGGATAGCTGTCATCCACCAAGTCCCACCTGGATTTCAGGGAGCCAAAGCGGAATGGGAAGAAAGGAAGATGGCCCCATTCTGGCATTTACCATCTGGGCATGGAAGATTTTCTATTTTTATTTAAAGATTATCTGTAACTTTTACAAATATAGTTTCTTCAACTGAGATGGGGAAAAACCATCTCTCAGGGAGTCAGTTGCCACTCCCTTCCATTGTCCTTGCATGGAAGAATGCTGTTACAGTTTTTCCCCCACATAATCAGTGGCCAAAAAGATCATCTTTCTCTTAAAGGTGCCACACAGTTTATGATGATAAACCTGTTCTCAGCATAAAGAAAAATGTTTGTCTTCCTATTTGATATTATATTGGAAGACAGTTGGTGTGTCTATATCATGCTGTTTACATGTAAGTTAATAGAAGAAACAGGATGAATACATTTGAGTGGAAATTGAGCTTTGTGCTTTCAAAACTGCTGTTGTACAATCCACATTGTAGTGAATTCTGCATTCATCATTGACCACTGAGGCCAAAGTGTCCTGCTGAAATATCTTCTGATTATTTGTTCTTAAGCTTATATTTATGGCTTCTCAGCAGTCTACATTGAAATAAGAGGCAAAGTAGAGGACATCCCTGTTTACTCAGGAAATAACTGAAACCAGAATTTTAGCCTCCTTCTACTTTGTATGCAGTCAGGAGGCCTTTCCATAGAAGCTTGAGCAGTGTGCTCCCTGAGTTCTACACTTGATCTCAGCCAAAAGGCTGACAAGTGATCCCCAAAGTTCTAGAGCTTAGGTCCTCTTGCTCCAAATTACTTTTCTCATTCCCATTTTTATTGTTTTTACAAAGAAAATGATGCAGTAATACATTAAAGTATTTGAAAAATTAAAACTTTCCATAATTTCCATTTACTACTCAAGCTAATTATTTTTATTTTGTTTTTCCAATTCATGCTCCCATGAATATGTATTTTACATGGTTATTGAAATATTCCCTATATGCTGTTGTGTTCCATTTCATATGCTGTATTATGAACTCGTTTCTACCTAGAAGTCATAATACTAATGTTGGGTTGATACTCTCTGAAAGGCTTTTCCTGAATCCTTAACCAAAATAGCCCCCCATTCCTTCACTGTCTATGCCTTCCAGCTTTTTATATTTTCATAGTACTTATTGCCTGACACTCTAGTATATACTAATTTCTTTAATGAATCTCTCCCACTAAAATGAGTACAATGTAGGAAGGTATAGAGAAGTGTCTAGCTATCATGAGCAGTCAGAAACCATTTGTTGAATAAATAGATTAACAAATAATTAAAATTTGATTGTTAGGTGTTTGGAGGCATTGCACTCTTCTACTGTTCATGTGCTAAAGAAAATCTTATTGCCTGTAGGCTTTTACTCCTGTAGAATATATTCCTTATGATTACAATGATAGGTCAAATATATATACATATATATATTTGTTCACTCTTTTTATTTACTCATTATTCATTGATTTATAAAATAGTATCTGTACTGACCATTGTTTTATGTCTGGGGACAAAGTCATGGAAAAGATAGATGAATTTCTTGCCTTTATGGATTTTTATTCTAGTGAGGGAGATAGATAATAAATAAGCGACTAAATATATAATAATTATCAGACAGTGATACATCCTATGGAGAAAAATGAAAAAGGGGAGGAAAAAGTATGCTGTTTTAGGTAGGAATATTAGGGAATGCCTTTTTGAGAGCATAAGTATAAGAAGATTCTTAAGGGATTGAGCCATGTGATATGAAATAGAAGGAACTGCAAGTGCAAAGATCCTTTGGCAGTAACTATTTTTCTGTATATTGCCATTTATATTCCCAAAAAGATGTATCTCATCAGTTTTGTGTTCTCTTGGTTAAAGCTTTTAATTTTGCTAATTTATTAAGTGTATATTTTATCTTAGTTTAGCTTGAATTGATGTTTTGATCACAAATGAGGACACATATTTGTTCCATGTATTGGTTTACTACTTGTATTTCTTCTTAAATGAACTCCCTGCTCCTATCCTTTGGGAATTTACCATTGGAATACTGATACTTTTTTATATATATAAAGTTGAATGTGATCTTTATATGTTAGAGATGCAAATATTTATCCCAATGTCAGTATCATTTCAATTTTTGTTTTGCTACATTTCATATAGCTTATCTTTGTGATTTTGCATGTAATTTAATGGGATAAACTGACTTTAAGAAGTGACTGTGGTAGATTGATTGAATAAATGGTCCCACTTTTTCACCCCTCCCCATATCTGTACCCTTTGCCATGTAGCTTTTTTTATACATTCCCATGTAGACTCCAGTTCAACTGTGGCATGTGGCAAATGTGACAAAAATCATTGACCTGAAAAATACTTGTGCCATTGCTTTCACTCTTCTGCTCTGTGGTTGCCACAAGACTGTGTCTGGGCTACCCTGAGGGTGGATGGGAGATACATAGAGCCGAGCCAAGTTGTCCTGAAGTCCTAGTCAATACCATTCTAGATCAGCACAGCCAGCTGACCCCCCAGATATGTGAGCGAAATTAGTCAAGGTCACTGAGCCGCGTTTGTAATCACAGAGGAGAGCAGTCACATGATGGAAACCAGTCAAGATGAGCTGAGCCTCAAACACTTTTGAGTTAAATAAATGTGCGTGGTATATGATACTGGGGTTTTATGGCTGTTTGTCAGCACTTTTGTGCTATAGATAATTGATAGAGTGCCTGTGATGGCTAATTTATGTGTCAGCTTGGCTAGGTTATGGTGCCCAGTTTTTGGTCAAACGCTGGCCTAGATGTTGCTGTGAAAGTATTTTTGTAGATGGGATTAGCATCTACAATCAGTTGACTTTAGGTAAAAGAGATTATGCTCAGTAATGTGGGTGGGCTTATCCAATCAGTTAAAGACCTTAAGAGTCAGTAACTGAGGTTTCCAGAAGAAATTCTTCTTCAATACTACTCCATCCACTCCTTTCTGAGTCTCTGGTCTGGATTGCTGGTCTGCTTTAAGGATTTTAGACTCAAGACTTCAACATCAACTCTTACCAGAATTTCTAGCCTGCTCTGCCCTACTAATTTCAGTTACCAGCCCCACAATTTTGTGATCCAATTTCTTAAACTGCTTTATATATAAATATCTTTGATTCTGTTTCTCTGGAGAACTCTAATACAGAGCTCATTCTTAAATATACCCATCTTGTTGTGTTATTTGTGTCTGGTGTATGTGGCTGATATTAATGGAATGAAGTTTTAAAAAAAGATGTTAAAATCAAATAGTAGCGCTGGTCCAATATTAAGAATCCATTTTATAGCCATGTTCTAGAAGATGCTGTGTGGATGAATTTGTATGGGAAGAAACAAGGATAATCCAAAGAAACATCCCAAGATAGACCAATTTAATGAAGATCAAAGGGTTCTTTGTCTAGCAACCCTGAATGAGAGAGGGTACTGCTGACTGAACATAAAGAGGAATAAGAGGAATACAGACATTTTAAAGGTATAAATATTCGCTGTATTTCAAATAAGGGGTGATAGGTACACTATAGCCCAATCTTATATTGGCACCTTTCTGTAATGATAAGAAATGGAGAATAAAGGTGCAGCCACATTGTGCTAAGTGGATAGTGTCTTTTCTTCTCTTAACACTGATGAGGTCATGGCCTCTCCCATAGGGCCATCTAACCCTGGTGCTCAGCAGCTGTCAGGTAGCCAGGATCATTTATAATAAGAAAAGCTTAATTCCCAACTGTCTATTGTTTCTTCGTCAAACTCACAACAATCATAGGCTTTATGGTATCTAGTTCCATGGTAAATAAAAGGGGAGGGAAGGCTATGTCATCCCCTGTTTGGACCACTGTGCTCCAATAGACAAGGTATTGACTGCATCAGTGCTAGAGTATCAGGAGTGCTTTAATGTGTCCAGTCTCACAGTCAAGGAAGGAAAAGAGTATCAGAGCAAATGATTTTGTGACTCAAGCTAATTGGGTCCACCTATTAGTATTCAAATTATCATTTTTTTCCCCTTTTCACATCTATATTTTAAGACTGAGAAAGTTATAATTCGTCATACATCTGATAAATGTTTTATTGGTGCCAGGTTTTCTAATGCTTCTCTTCCCTGAAATCTGAACTTTTCAGGTTAAAGTCAGATTATAATGTTATTAATAATGAAGATCTGAACCCATTTAAAGAGGAAACAATCATATTCAACATAGTCTAAAATTTTTATGTCAAAATTAGAGCTTACAAAAGAAGAGCTAATCAATGAATAATTCACTGCTGATGCCTGATTATAGAGGTAAGTGAAATTTTTTCTGAATTTGTATTTTTAGACTTTGATGACAAATGAGTTTCAAGGCCATTTTCCTTTGATTTATAGAAATATCCTTGAGAAATGATTTAAAGGGAATCCAGATTCTACATCTAAGGTAATCAGTGAATAAAGCTTTGACCACATCTTTGGTAATACTGGATTTTAAGTTTCCTAAATTATGCTGTAAACTACTACATGCTGAGATTATATAGAGTTCAAAAGGATTTTGAATTCATTATAAACCTCTGAGTATTTGTATGAATATTGTATTAGATTGATTTGAAAGTTGGATTTATGTCGAGTGGAATTAGTTATTATTTCATGAACAGAGAAGATGACGTGGTATCTACACTTATCCATTTAATAAACATCAAGTGAGCTCCTACTTCAATAAGAGTGAGAACAGAGCAGCAGGGTAAATTTTAGTTTGCAAAAATGTTTTCAGATAACATTCTAATTAGTGGAACTTGATGTAACTCAGTGGACCAGTAAAAGTTCTGCTTAGGAAACAGAAACCACTCTAGATATTTCATTCAAAAAGAGATTTTGACACAGGAAATTAAGTGCTTTTAAAATCATTCAAAGAGCTAGAGGAGCTGGTTCAGATTATTACCACTACTGTAGTTATAAGATCTGGACATCAAGAGACAGCAGCTGTGGCTCGTACCACTGCTGATGACGCTACAATTGCCTCAAACCCTTGAAACAAGTGACCAGACCCTCAAAAATGGATTCCATCTGCCATAGACACAGACATGGTTCTGACCTTTCCTTCCAGCCACCGCAGTAGAAGGCAAGTTCTCTCTGTATCACTTCTATGTTCTATGTCTCTCACAAGACTGTTTCCTATCACGTCTAACCTCCTGGCTGCTGGGAAGCCTAAGAAATGTAAGCTTTGTCTTTCAAGTCAGTTTGATAAAGGGGATATCAGAGAAGGATGTGAAAAAGAGTAAGCCCATATTCAGCACACATTGTCTATTTTGAAGACCCATGATAGCTTCCTGTCTGTTTTTAGGAAAATAAATTAAAAATATCATAAAACCTCTAAAACTATTCCACATTTGCAGGCAGCCTCATAAATGGCTAAAACTTAATTTTGTCAGAATGTGATACAGGTTTCCATGGATCAAAGGACCTTAGCCCAAATTAATTTTTTAAAATAGGTGTTTAGTTTTTGTATTTAGTATAAAGAGAAATATTCCCACCTCAAATGTAATGTTCCCGCTGTTGAATCCAACCTTACTTAATAGTTTATTATATTTCGAGATGAACTATTACTATAATAATAATAAACAATGTTTATTGAGCAGTTTTCATGTTTCAGGTTTATAAACGTTACTTCACAACTTATCAATGAAGTAGCATTGTTATTAGCTCCATTTTACTCACGAAAAACTGAGAATTAAGTTAATTGATTTGTGCAAAGTCATAAACCCCACCAAACCTCATCCTCCCATCTTTCCCAGCTTGGTAAATGATACCAGCATCTACCAAGTTGCTCAAGTCAAAAAATTCAGGCATTATCCCTATTTATTGTTCTTAGCTTTGCCATCAAGCCCATCAGTACATCCTGTTGACTCTGGTACCAAAATACCCCTCTCTCCATCACCTCTGTTATCACTCTAGTCCAAGACACCATTATCTCTTGAACACCACTCATACCCACTAACAGATCATCTTGCCTCCACTCTTGACTCCCTATGATCCATTATCCATTCTGCAGTAAGAGTTACTTTTCTATAAAGCCTTCCAATGACTTCCCACCATACCTGGAATAAAATCCAAAACTTCTTACAAGACTTTGCACCTGCTTGCAACTCCAAACTCAGCTCATATCTGTCACCCTTATCTACACCATGTAAAGTAATCTTATTCAGCACACATTGCCTATTTTAAAGACCCATGATAGCCTCCTGTCTGTTTTTAGGAAACACTGACCTTCTCTTCTTGGTATTTTTACACTAGGAACATCTTCTGCCTTCAGGGCTATTCTCCCTGCTCTCCCCAGGGCTGACTCCATTTCATTTTTCTGTTGTTAGCTTAAATGTCATTCCTTAAAGGGATCTTCCTGATTACCTAAACTAAATTAGCCAGAGTCACTTTCTGTCTCATCCCTATTTCCCTTTTTTGCATAGGACTTATTGCTTCCTGATGTGTTCTCATTTTATCAATTAGTTGCTTTTTGGTTGATCATCTGTTCTCCCTAGACCTTACCAAAATGTTAGCTCTGTAAAGGCAGAGACCTTGACTGTCTTGTTCATTTTTGTATCCTAGCACCTAAAAGAGTACCTATCCTGGTACCTGAGAGGAAGGAAAGAGTGAAAGAGTGAAAGGAGGAAAGAAGGAAGGACGGAAGGAAGGAAGGAAGGAAGGAAGGGGATGAAGAGATTCAAATCTAGGTCTGCTTCACTTCTAGATATTCACTACTGGACTGCTCTAAAAGAAAATGTGCTCCAAGTATTCAACTGAATTTAAAGTACCACTTTAATTACCAAGGGAAATAATGATTGATTTACAAGTTGTAAGATAAAATTTTGATTTTATGAAGCAAAATTTTTGGTTTCTTTCTGGGTATCATTGCTAGTAGTGTTGGATTCCATGATGAATCTGCATAATCCTGAGAAGAGCTCAAAAATGCAGATGTAATGAAAATTGCTAAGTTCACAAAAGTCATACAGACAGCTTATTACTCACTCATTTTGGCTCCCATTTCTTTCTTTTCAATGCCAAATGTGCAACTCCACTGAGAGAATTGGGATATTGGAGAAAACCACTTAGCTAAACACAAATGTAAAAACAGATGCAGGTGGAAAAAGAACCAGAAACTATCAGAGGAGGTATTCTTATTTACTGAAAAATAGCAAAGGGTTACAGAGTATTAACGTTTCTTCATAGGCCACCATAAGAAAATGAATAAGTTGATTGGTTCTAGGGAGAAGGCATCATTTGTTTCTCAAAGAAAGAGGTCTTCTTTTAATAATGTTCTCAATAACATGTTAAAGTAAGATCTATGTAGGAAGGTTCCACTGCTGTCTGGAACTTGTTTTCAAAAGTTTCTAATATAAACTTTAAGTGTTTGATGGTGTGTTGGGCAGAATTCTAAGATGGCACTCATGATTCCTTACACTCCCCCTGTAAAACTCTCTCTCCTTGAGTGTTGGCAGGACCTGTGACTTGCTTCTAGAAGACAGAATAGAGAAAAGGTAAAAGGATTTTGTGGTTGGAATTAAGACCCCAAGTCAGTTGATTCTGAGATAATTAAAAGAATATTATCATGGGGGTGGGAGAGTGGGGCTGATTTAATTAGGTGAAAGCCCTTAAAAGAGGAACTTGGCCTTTGCTGACATGAGAGGTTCTCCTTGAGTGCTTGATGAAGTGGGCAGCTGTATGGAGGAAGCCCATGGAAATGCGGGAGGTCTCTAGGAACTGAGGGTGGTCTCCAGCCTTTAGAGAGAAAAAAATCCAGGGACCTCAGCCACATATCCTCAAGGAAATGAATTCTGCTAACCAACCTGAATGAGCTCAGAAGCAGATTCCTCCCCAGTTGAGCCTCCAGATGAAAATTCAGTCCAGCCAATATCTTGATTGCTGCATATTGAGACCTTGAACCACATCTAGATTCCTGACCCAGGGAAACTTTGAGATAATAAATGTGTGTTATTTTAAGTTGCTTAGTTTGTGGCAAATTGTTATGTAGAATAGAAAACTAATACAGGTGGCTTCAAAATTAAGAGCCAATACGTGGCCTTGCACTTAGACAATTTTTACTACATCTACTCCAGTTTGTTACCCTAGTTCAGCTGCAGTGCTCATTTTTAAAATGCAAATATGACATCCTCCTTGCTGAAAACTCATTTGTGATTTCCATAATTTTCTGGAAAAACTAGAATCCTTATGTTACTCTTCACTGTCTGTGCCCTAGTCATACTGTCCTTATTTAGATTTCTAAGTTGCTCTTTCCTTCTTTTTGCCCCAGGGCCTTTGCACTTGCTGTTCTCTGTGTTTTTTATATTTTTCCTGGCATTTCCACCATTAAATTCATTACTACTCCTTCTTGCACCCTTTCTTCAGATCTCATCTCCATTGTCACTTCCTCAAGAAACCATTACTCTGATTTTCTTAATAGGTCAATCCCCATTTTCATAACTCTCACAGAACCATGTACTCTCCTTCACAACATTTAAGACAAACTTTAAGTACATATTTATTACTATACTTATTATTTTAAATGTTTATGGCCCTATGAAGGCCTGCAAATATTCCTGTATTGGATTACCACTCATCCCAGTATCCATAGCTCCCAGTATATTGCCTTTCAAATATTAAAAATTCAAATGATTATAGTAATAAATAGTATTTATTGAGCAACACACCCAGTGAATTTAATCACATAACTATCTTATAATGAAGGTAGTATTAATAAACCATTTGCAGATAAGAAAATGAAACAGAAAGAGGATAAATCAATTTTCTAAGTTTATACAATTAGTAAGTTTTGGAGTTGGGATTTGAACGTGGACACCTGAAGCTCATGTCATTATTTAAATATCCCAATTAAGTGGTTACCAGTCCTATATGCTTCCTCCCAGGGCAAGTGATATATAAACAAATGAATGAATGTGAACCTAGAGGGAATTTGTCATCTGTTCACTTGCATGGAGGCCTAATGAGAACACACAGCTGCTTATGACATGTGGAGAAACTGTCTTCCCCACTGAGTGGGGGAGGCATAGATATATATTCTGGGAACAGTGATGCCACTTCCATAATTTTTTTGTGACCTTAAACAATATATTTTCATATGATTTTTCTGCCATATTTCAAAGAATATTGCAATTTCTCTTATTCCCATCTCAGAAGCTAAAACCTTACCTGACTTTTTAGAGCTGGCTTATATCAGGAACTGCTTAGCTTTTCTGTCATTCAAGAATGTGAGGAAAGAGATGGGCTTTATAGACATAGATAGGTTGTTGTGCCATTTTCTGGCATTGTTTCTTTAATGTTAAACCCTGAAAGATCACCTCTGATTGAAATCCAAATGGGATGGTACATAAACATCTCACTCAAGATACCACAGTTTACGGAAGTCAAAGTGAAGAGAACAGATGGAGCACATAAAGAAGGTCCTTATGCCCTTCTATGTCACAGCTAATGACAGGCCATCTGTGGGGATTTCCCAAGTCTACTGAATGCAGATCTGGAAGTATGGATACAATGTGCCAGGTCTGAGTTACAGTATACCTCATTTTACAACATTATGACAAATGCCAATGTCTTGCTAGAGAGCTTGGGGCTCTGTAGTGTAACTGCAGATGATTTCACTTGATTGCCAGGCATGAATGCCATAACATCATCTCACACTTCTCTGAATCCCTTGTCTTTCTTTTGCTGGACCAAAGAAAAAAGAGAAAGTTCTAGGAGCCAAACTGTAGCACCCTTATTGTAGTTGATATAAAATGTCCATTCCCATTTGGAGAAGTGTAAGAGACAATCCATTGGAAATTGTTGGTTGATTTGCTGAAGGTTAATTTCCCTCTTTGGGAGTCATCTATTGCTATAGAGAGCAAAAAGACAATCTGAGCAAAACTACATTACTGGATTCCATGGACTTAGAAATTGCCTAAGTGTTTGATACATTTTAATATGCAGCATCTCTAAATGGTCTTATACCAATTCTCAGTGGAATGAAGCTTGATGTTGATTTGAAGACATAATAAAAAGAAACATGCAGCAGAAATGACAGCGAAGACATGTTTTCTCATTCAGTTGTTCAAAAGACAGGTGATAGCTGTCAGCTTAACTTTATTTGGTGTTAACCCTAACTTTTATTAAGTATCTGCAAAATTTATAACTAAACGTTTAGTTTTAGGCTAACCAGGTGCAAACTTTGAATGTCAAATAAGTATCACCCATGCACCACCCCCTTGTCCCCTCATTTCCCATAGCAGACATCATCAGTTGATCATGACACAGTTTCCCACTAAATCCAGGTTTCAGATTCCATCTCAGCACATCACTCCAGTTACTCTCTTCCAATTCAGTGGAAGATGAGGCCTGTTTACATATATATAAAATGTATGCCAGTGTTTCTCAAACAGTATAGGTTTTTTTACTGCAGTATTACTTTGAGTCTTCAATACTTTGATGTATATGCCATTCTAAAAGGTAATGAAATATATGATATTTTCCAGACTGATTTTTAAAATACCCATGAGTTCCTTGGAACAAAATTTGGGAAAATGCTATAGTACCTTACTATTCATGAATTTTCCAAAAGACTTCTGATGTTTTGGGGCAATCCAGGTGGTTATTAAAAATTATGTAATAATTTGTCTTTTTATAGTGGTATGGATTTGAATCACATGCTGTGAGGATGAAACAAGACAGCCTAGTGCATCACACAGCATTCACATTTCAAAGAGGATTTCTTTTATTGCAAGCTCTCTTCTTTGAACATTTGTTCTGAGCCAAAAAGTTCAAAGGACTTACCTCTCATTTAAATAGGGTGACCATATATTCCAGTTTATGCCTGAGGCAGTCCCCTCTTATGCCATAATCATAAAAACACTCCCTTTCATGATCAAAAAGGTGCTGTTTGGTTGATAAATTAATTAGATGATTTCCCTATATTTAATACTCAAAACAATCTACTCTTACATTGACATTATTACCCCCATTTTTCCAATGATGAAATATGGCACAGAGAGACTGAAAGACTGGCTTAGTTCAAGCAGCTAGGATGTAATTGAGCCAAGACTCACACTAGGTCAGTCTTCTTGAATGTAGTTCTCTATCATTAATTTAGCTACATGACTTCATTTAATACTCATATAATTATGTAAGAAGCATTATGTATTGCAGAATACAGTAGAAATAATAAATACACTGTCATTTATAAATTTGAGGTCTATTATATTGAGAGCTTGGCCTCAATATAATAGTCCCTGCCTTTAAAGATCTGCACCACAAAAGTAAGGCAGGCCAAGTGTAGCTGGCTGGTATAGCTATGGAACGGACTGCAAATAGGGCCTCCTACCAGCTCTGTGCTATTTTGCTTGGACCCACTAGATCAGGCTCATGATACAGATCTATGTTCTAAATGCTCATCTTTTTTAAGAAAATCATATGAAGTGGAAATTTAGATAAGACTAAGTCATTAAAATCAGACCCCCTCAGCATTATTGAAAACAAAGGGATTCAGATGAGCAAATATTCAGTGCACAAATAGGATGCAATCACGACCCAAGTAACAAAGTCATTCTTATTTTAAAAAAAATACTGAGAAGAGTCTCATTTTCTAAAATTTGAAGGCTCCATTGGGTAGAATAATGTTTGAGTTCTGAAAATGTGCTAGATTCATGTTCTTTTGAGTGTTTAATAATCCATTTAAGCTTAAGCCATACGTAATTAAAAGTAAAGATGTTCATTTATGCTGTCATAGGGGTTTCCAGTTTCAGAAAACTCTGCATAAAGTTAACTGCCTTTATTTTAACAGCTTTCTTTTAAGTGCTAATTCCATTTTGCTTTGTGGTGTGGAGCAGGGGCTCTCAACCATGGCACTATTGACATTTTGGGCTGGATAATTCTTTGCCCTGTGTGTTGTAGGAACTTTATCAGCATACCTGGTCTCTAACTAGATGCCAAGAGCACCTCTTCCCAGGCCATGCTAGTCAGAAATGGCTCTAAGTATCGCTAAATGTCTCAGAACAGGGGAAGCAAAATTACCACAGTTAAGAACTATTGGTAGTCCAGATGTTTCCCCTTTTTTATCCTAGAAAATTGATAGGAAGAAAATAAGAAAATTAATATTAAAAATAAAACTCTTTTGATAACATTTTGTACCAGTTAAAATTTTTCTAGTAGTGGCAAATTTCTGGTAAATTTAAGAACCTGAGGAAGGGGACTGGTTCTTGGTTAAAGTTAGGAGTAATGATTGGAGAACAAATCTGATTTTGAGTAAGGAATCATGGGAAAGCTAAAGAATAGTAGCTCCTGGCTGCTCAGAAAACTGTTCTGACAGTGGCTTGGGCTCTTTGAAAAAATGTCCCAAATCTCCAAGGAAAACTCAAGTATCTCTATTCTACTTCTCTGCCCTTTGCCCCTGTCCCATGATCTCTCCTACCACTAAGGAAAAGCATTTGTTATGTGGCTCAATTCTATGGACAGTATTATATATGCTATGATGAAGCATAGTGCTACAGTTTTCTAGGCTGCTGAAAGCAGATACCATGAAACGGGTTGCATTAACAATGGGAATTTAGCTTACAGTTTTGAGGCTAAAAAAATGTCCAAATCAAGGCATCATCAAAGTGATGCTTTCTTCTCAAAGACTGGTTCCCACATGGCAAGGGACATGGCGGTGCTGGCCTCTCCCTTCTCTTCTGATTTTCTTTGCTTTCTTGCTTCCATGACACCTCTCTCTCTCTCTCTTTCTCTCTTTCTTCCTCCCTCCCTCCTTCTGTCTCCATCCTGTTTATAAAGGACTCCAGTAAGAGGATTAGACACACCCTGGGCCATGCCTTAACTGAAGCAACCTCACTGAAAGGTCCTATTTACAATAGGTTCACACCCACAGGAATGGATTAGCTTTTCTGGGGTACATACAGGTCCAAACTGCCACACACAGAGATAAGAAAGATTGCTTCCTTATAAACATTTTCATTTGGGATTGCCCCTGAATTTGAACTATCCTTCCATTTCTTTACTTTTCATCTCTTCCTTTCATGGGACAGGTATGGGAAGAAGGATTCCTTCAGATCCCCCAACTTCAAACTTATCAAACCTTCTTCTTTGCCCTGGCAAAGCCAAATCAGTCAAGGGTAGCAGTCATGGTAAAGGAAACACAGGAAGAACCTAGATTTCTTTTTTCCATGTTTCTTTGTGATGACAAGATATTAAGACTTCAAGAACCAGAATGTCTAGGGAAAGAGGCTATACAGTGGCTTTTTTACTTTGGTTTTATTCTAAGGTTAGCCCCATTCATAAGAGTAGTACTTAGAGATCCTAGTTTTAGATTTGCATCTATATTAGAGACCTGAATCACACTCTGCCTTTATCTCTTGCTTTTACCCTTAATCAAGTCTCAGGTAAGAAATGATCCAATTGCTTTACAGTGAGAAAAGTTGACATTTTTCCTATCACTGGAAATTTACATTTTTAATAAGAACCAAGCTTAACACTTTGTATAGGGCAGCCCACAAAAGTGGGGACTCAGTGAGTGAGATGGCATACTATCTCTCAAAAGCTTGGTTGTAAAACTATAGACTGCATTTCCAAATGTCATAATCAACACCTTCATATTAGGGATTAGTCAAGATACAGCATTAGTTTTTTTAATCTTAACTTATTTAAAAATATTAATAGATATGAGAGGCCTATAAGAAGTGATTTGCAAAATGACTCTAAGTAGCTCCTACTGTCACTGTTTTTAGGTTCATTACTTTATTTGCTTTTCACAATGGAATCAATATGTGTTTTCATATTTTTAACATGACACATAAGCATGCTGAGGTAGCCTATGTTAACTCTTTTGATCTTAGTTTTCTTTTTAGATGAAGAATATTTCCATTCTGAGCATCATGTTTTTGGATGAATGACTTTGGAAAGCTCCTGGCCTCAGCATGTAACTTCTGACTTGATGTTTCTCCTCTGATTTTTGAAGTTGGAATTTTGGAATTTACATCCAATATGTCTAAGACCAAATTCATCATCTTACTCTCCAAACTAAGTCTTCTTCCAGTGTCCCTTATAGAGTGCCAGCACTGCCAACCAGCTTCTGGACAAGCCTGTAACCTAGAGGTCATTCTTGACACCTCCTCCTCCCTGCTCAACATATGCAATCCATCTCCAAGATTTTCACTCCTGAACATCTCCTGAATCCATTCCACTTCTCACCATCTCCAACGACTCAATCATTGTCTAAGCCACCTTTGTTTCTAATCTAGACTATGACAGTAGCCTCCTGACTGGTTTCCTTGCATTTCTTCTTGACCCTCTGATGCTTCATTCTCTTATTGACCATTATTGATTAAGGGAGCATGTTCTGTTTTTCAGATTGTCTAGCTATGGCTTCTAAATCTTGTTGCACATCAAATCACCAGGCGTGCTTGCTAAAATGCAGGGTTCCCCTGTAGAGATTCTAATTCAATGCATTGTGAATGAGTTTCCAGAATTTGGATATTTAATAAGCACACTAAAATGATTTGGATGCAGCCAGTCTGAGGAAGAGCATTTTGGGACTATTGGCTACAGCTCACCAGCACCATACCCATTTTAAAGAAGGCCAAAGGTTTCCTGCACATATCAAGGAATGAGTACCCACTTGATGTGTTTAGACACTAGAGATACAATAGTGAATAAAAAAAATCCCTGCTTTCATAGAGCTTACATAGAAGAATAACAGAACACAAAAAATAAAATAAAATATATGTAATGTTAGATAGCAATATGTGCTATGGAGAAAAATAAAATAAGATGAAGGATGGGAGAAGAGGGGGGGACAGATTGCAATGTAAAATAGGATGGTCAGGGAAGGTCTCACTGGGACAATAGAAACTGAGTAAATACTTAAAGAAGAAGAGGAGAGTGAGCCATACAGATTACTGAGGCAAGTCCCTCAGGAGCTCAAAGGCTCTTCAACAAAGCTCTACCAGAGCAAAGGAAATGAGGCTGAGAATCCTCTTAGGGGATTTGGGGGAAGGCATCTGCACTTGGAACAGGATTGAGGGGGATCTGAGATCAAGTTTCCTTAGGGACACAAGTGTCCTGAGTTGGCCACAAATGGACCAGGAGTGGCTCGGCCCTCCGGTGCTGTCCATGTTAAGGTCTGTCAAAGGTGCCCACAGCTCCGGGGCACGATGCAGCCTGTGCCACAAGAGGAAGCTTTTTCCACCGGGATAGCACAACTGAAAGGGAGTATATTTGGTCCCTGTGTCCACAGGACTCTTTCTTATCCATTCCATGGAGTCCCCTTCTCCAAAGCAGCTGTTAGTCCTTGACCCCACCCTTATCCTACATTACCCACCCACCTTTTCTTTCCCAGAAAGCCCTCCTTCCCTTGGAGTTTTCCACTTCCTGAGGAATAAAGTTTTACTCGAGGGAGGGGAGATTGGGGTACAGGGCCTTGGGCTGAGGAAGAAAACGCACAAAAGAAAAGTGAATGGGAGAGAGGTGAGAAGTCCAGTCCTGCCTGGGCTCCTGATTCTGGAAGCTGTAGAGAAACTTGACACCAAGGCAAGGGTGGGGAGGAACTAAACCGTCTTCCTGGAGCAGGAAGTGAGCAAGCGAGTGAGAGCCAGCTGGGGATGTGCTCTGTTTTCTTTGGCCTCCTCCAGTCCCTGGAGGTAACTCAAACAGAAAGAGGAGCCCTAGGGAGGAGGATGCAGCTGGCAGAAAGATCCGGCTTTTGTATCCTACCCTTCCCAGGAGATGGAGTCTGGAGGAGGGTGGTGGTGGGGCTGGGGGTCATCCAGGCTGACATTTTGCCTGTTGCTCTCTGTGAAGTGTGGAAGGTAGATGGAGGCACAGAGTTCTAGAATCAGAGACCACTCCGGTGAGAATATGAGGTGTGGGGAGGAGTTGGGGGTGGGGGGTGGAGATGGAAGGAGGGAGGGTTAGGTGTATGAGGGATGGGATGAGAGCAGAAGCAGAACCTGAACACCCTGGGCAGCCACACTGAGTTCCTGCATTCCCTCCTGCCTTGGATCTCCTTAGGGTTCCCCCCCAAAAGGTTCTACTCCCTGTTTAAGAGAGGTTGACCTTGTGCACTGCTCTCTGGGTGTCTGAGCTCCACCAGAACAGAGCATTAGGGTCATCCTGGCAGAAGCTCTGGGCTTAGGCAGGCAAGGGTAACCCTCTTGGAAAAGCTGGCCTTTCTGAGACCCAGCTTGTCTAATCTCTCCTGAATATATGCTGGTCCTTAGAGAGGGTGTGGTCATTTTCACTGCTCACAGAAATGCCTTCCTTAAAGGTAGCTCCCTCCCTACCCCTAATTCTTCCATCAGCTTCCATCCCCAATGTCACCTAACCCCAAAATCATTCCCAATACCCTCCCCTAACCAATCTCAACCCAAGCATATTAGAAATCTCTGAATTTAATTCCACACCTTTATCCTCATCAAATCCTAAACCTTAGCATGGCCGCAGCTCTAGACTCTCATCCTGATCTATGTAAATCATATTCCTAACCCATACATAGGAATAGGAATTCTTAACATATATTGAGCATTCTTGACATGTAATAGGCTTTTTCCATTTGTTGTCAATATTTAATAATACCAACCAGATGAGGTAGACCTGACCCTTATCACCATTTTACAGATGAAAAAAATGAGGCTCAGAAAGTTTACTCAGGTAAGGACTCCTGGCCTGGGATGTGACCGGCAGAATGACAGCTCCTGGCAGGAGAATCTCACAGGAAGAGTGTAGGGCCTCAGCTGGGATGTTTCCGTCTGTATTAGGAATGTTATGGGAGTTCTGGAAGTCAAACCACGCACCATCAGAAGATGTCCAGATGGGGGAATCTGCTCAGATATTGGGTGAGAGTTGGCCCTTGAGCCTTAGCTGGAAACACACTACAGTGTGTTCCTGTCACTTTTCAGATGCTGGAGAAAAAAAATACTTTGTATTTACTCTACTTTGTGGACCCTACATGGTGAAATTAACTTGGTTTATTCATCTTAAGAAATTTTTTAATAGACCTTCCTCTTTAAACTGGTAAGCAGAAGAATTTAGTGTTATTTCTCACAGATTTACTTTGGAAAGCCAGACATTGCCTTAACCATTCAATTTATTTGTAGCAATTGTACATGGAGAACATAGAATGATAAAATAGAATTCTATTCTAAGCTAGTAAATTGTTTCTACGAAATCAGTGATTAAATCATGAGTCTTTTAATGAAGAATATAGGTTGTGAAAATATGTATTAATTTGAATACATAGTACGAAATTGAAAGTTTTATAATGTTCTCTGGGTTATATGTAAATAGACAGTAAATTAGGGATGTTCTCCGCAAACATGATGTGACAATAATCATTAGAGTGTTGGATGTGAGAAATCTAGAAAATGGACCAGCCACTTAAAAGGCAAATATGTACTTTATGAATTTGCATTTTCATAACTATTCTTAGGATAGTATAAGTAAACTATTAACTTTGCAATGCAGTATTTAACTTCTCTGCTCATCTTCCCTTAAATTCCAAAATGGAAAATAGCTGCTTCAGTGGCAAGGTGCATTCTAAAAAGGAAGAATTTTCAAAAAATGCAATTGCTCCATGGCATTCAGCTTTACTTTTGATATACCCATCTGGAGCAGGTATAATGTCAATTATATTGTGTGAGTAACAAATTCCAAAATCCAGAAATCCTGAGGCCTACTTCTGCTTTCATAGTAGAGAATTTCCCTGGAAAGAGCAGGCAATCCAAATGCAAGCTTGCTTCATCCAGAAAGTACAGTATCCTCACATTCTTGAGTTTCATTATAATAACCTGGAAATGAGATCACAGGAAATGTATTAGTGAATAGTGGATCATCAATAGAAATTGATTAGCTGCCATAAAATCACCCCTACACATAAATCGAAGGAACAACTATTGTTAGCTTGAAAAATACATATGTTTATCCTCTCAGGAGAAGACAATAAAATATTTAAAGTATTCTGTTCTCTGGACAATTGATTCCTTCAAGTCCCTAACTAGCCTGCTTTAGGTTTTCTAAAAAAGTAGAACTAATATTTTACCTTCTTTAATGATCTTTCCTGTAACAGAAACCAAATTCCTTTTCAGCTTGGAATCTAGCAGGAAGCTAAAAAAGAAAGATACTGAGTTAGCATTTTTCCATTTCAATGCTGAACAAAGACACATGACAAAGATATAGTTGCCTTTCATAACGATGGAAAAAATAGCTTTGTGGAGGTAACTGACAAGGGAATCCTGCATGTTAAACAGAAACAGAATCATTGTAAAGTTGAATTACATCAAAGTCCTTGAATTCAAATTTTATTTCCATTTTGAGGGAGAGCAGTGTAAGTTTTGGAAATCCATTCTTTTCCTGTTACCCAAACTCTAGCTCTCAAAAACTATGCCATGGTTGTGTCGTCTTTCATATCTTGTAGAAGGATCTTTGTTTGGCAAAGGTATTTGCACAAGCTCCTGGGCCCGGGTAGTACCCCAAATTCTGCTACAGTTCAGTGAATCTAATGAGTCTGTTTATAGCTCATTGTTGGGCCACTGAATGCTCCAGAAATGCAAATACTTCAATCGTTTCTTAAGGGTGAATGACTTTCATAATGACTTATGATGTATTGAAAACATAAGTGAGCTTAAAGGGTTACTATATTTTGGTAAATTAAAATTACCTCATTAGAACTTACCAATTTCTCTAATTCAGGATTTTAGTAAGAAATCTGGCTGCCACACAACCTTTGGTAACAGTGCAAATTTCTTGCATCATGTATGTACATTCAAGATAACTGGAACACCACAATTTTTTTGAATGAAAATTTGTGGTCAGGCCATTATCAGTATTTTCTTGAATTGGTTTTGGTGTTTGATTGCTGCTGTCTTTGTTTAAGGTTATTTTTAGCTTTTTGTTAGAAATTTATTTTCAGTTAACTCTTCCAAGTGAAGTGATGCATATTTGCATCAACAGTATTTCAGGGTTATACTTTCCCTATAAGTAGACTTTATGGACTGTATACATTGTGATTCAAATAGACTTACCATATTTCTACTGCTAAAGCAGATACATTCATAATTCCTCTAAGATTTTCTTGGTCTGTACGCACTGAATTTAGCCACAGTTCAGTCTTGGTGACTTTTTCTCTTGACTTCCTTCTTTGCTTTCTTCTGAATAATTGATTTCCTTAAATTATTGCTCATGGAGTTTGCACACAAACGTTTAGGTAACTTATTTAGTCCATATTTGTTAGGATGTTCATAGCACAGGGAAGATAAAAGCCTCACCATGTTCTTTCTCCACAGAGAGTTTCCTTCTTTGCATTTTATAAAAATTAAGATAAATGTAACTTACCTTATTGCCAAAGGGTACGCTATTAAAAATATTCTCATTGTGAACAGTTTCATTACCTAGAAATAAAAATTCTGTTACTATCTTTTCAGTCATTCACACATTTAATGATTCACTTATTTAACACTTTTTTATGATACATGCAAAGAGTAAAGAGAAAAATTACTAGAGATAAAAAGGGCACCTTGAAAAGGCACCCTTAGCAGGTAGGCGATTAATTTCTCCTACCTCTGTGAATTGACTTGGGTAGGATACTGGAGAGTCAATTCAGCTCAGTAGCAATCTTTCCAAAATCTTTGAACTTCCGCTTGATTATGCCTATCATTCTCCTCTACCTTCTCCCCACTCCTTCTGCTCCTTTTCCAGGACTGGCCCATTACAATGTACACTATTTTGTTACAATTTCTTCCTACTACTCTTGCCTTTACCACAGCCTTCCCATTTTGCATCCTAACAACGTGGCTCAGTTCTGTTGCTTCTCCATTTCCATAGCAGTGCTTTGGTCCAAGGTGTAAATAGTTGCCTCTATATTATTCAACAGCCCCCTAGCTGGACTCTTGCTCTCCCTCTCAAAGTCCTGCACACATTCCTTCCCCATCATCTTTCACACACTGGAGTGATCTGCTCTCTCACATGTTATTCAAATGTCATTTCATTTTTTCTATCAATAATTCCAAACATCAGTCCTATTTGCCATATATCATCAGCAGTTTTTACAACAATTCCCAACAGTAGGAATTCTTATCTTCATTTCACATATAAGGAAACAGAGCGAGGGAGTTTAAGTGATTTGCCAAAACCCACAACTAGTAAGTTGTGAAGAGCCAGGCCAGACAGAGTTTAAAGCACTTGTTACTATATTTCACTGCTATTCTAGAATCAACTCATGCTTATTTCAGTTGTTTTGGGTATAAATGTAAAATCCATGTGAGTTTTTACACTGATATCCTTACTCATATTAGGCTTAGGCTAATATTGAAACTGGTTTACTACGTGCTTTGTTTTAGTACTAAATCATTCACTAGATGTTAAGCACTTACCACATGGATGGTGCACAATGGTGAGTTTATCTAGAAGACAAGAAAAACAAAACAAAAACAAAAAAATTATACTGAGCTTTGCTCATTGTTTATCCTGAGCTCTCTTCTTTGCATTATTTGGCTAATTCTTGTCTTTTAGGTGAGTATAAAATCTCACAATCTGATTTTAAAATGCTAAAGTCAATTTTGTTTATCCCCAGCAACTAAGTGTGAAACCACATCCTCTATTACTTTTGCCTTTTTACCTCCTGACCTTTGTTTCAAGACACTTAGCATTATGGTTTTAGATATATTTTACACTTATTAAAAGCTGGCTACTCTGCTTTGCTATTCCTTAACTTGAACTACTTGATTTTTTAAAAATTTCAGGAATAATTACACATGGTACAATTTACGTAGGTTTAAGCATATAGGTTGGTGACTTTTGACAAACTTATACAGGTATGTACCCAATTAAGATAGAGAACATTTCATGTCTTCAGAAATCTCTTGTGTCCCTTTAAGTCAAGCCTCATCTTGCCACAGTCCCTGACAACCCCTGATCTGATTTCTCTATCTACAGATTAGTTTTGTTTAGATTAATTATATAAAATTCCAGATAAATGTAAGCATACAGCATGTACAGCATGTACAGCATGTACTCCTTTGTGTCTGGTGTCTTTTACTCACCCTTACATCTGGGAGATTCATTCATGTTGTTCTGTGTAACAGTTATTCCTTTTTATTGCTGAGTTGTTTTCCATTGAGCACATGAGCCACCGTGTAAGTATCTATTTTCATAGTAGACATTTGGATTGTTTCTAATTTAGCTATTATGAATGGAACTTCTATGAGCTTTTATAAATAAGCCTTTGGGTGGATATATGCTTTTGTTTCTCTTGGAAAAATACCTAGGAGTGTAGGGACTGACTATAAAGTAGGTGCAAATTTAACTTAACAATAAACTGCTACATCATTGTTTTCCAAAGTCATTGTGCTATTTTATACTCCTATCAGCAATGCATGAGGGTTCTAGTTGCTCCACATCCTAACCAACACTTAATTTTGACAATCTTTTAAATTTTCCCCATTATAGTTGTTGTGTAATAATATCTCATTATGGTTTAATATGCATTTTCCTGATGATTAATGATGTTGAGCAACTTTGCATGTGCTTTTTGGCCATCTGTTTTTGTAAACCAAAGTCTTGATTCTAGGTGTGCTGATTGGTACTGGCTGTCATTGCTTCTAGGTCCTCTCAGCAGATAGGGCAGGGTTAAGGAAAAATACATATATATATGCACATCTTTATTTATTATTTGTAATATATATTAATGAGTTTTTATTCTTTCACTTCCAATTCAGTCTAGCCTTTCCTCTTTCCTTCTTTTTAGCTCCTTTATCTGACAATAGGAAACCTGGCTCTCATTATCATAGAACATTTACTCATTTGCTCAATCCTAGGATACGTATAAAGTAGTATATACATATACATATGAAGAATACATATTGGTAAACTATACCTGGGTGGGAAAATAAACCCTAGTAACTGTAGTACAGAATATGATTTTAATGTACTGTTCTTTTTTATCTTCCATCTTAGAATACAGAGTTTTCTAAAATTATTTAAGTCAGCTTTGCCTTTCGATTTGGTTATGTTATTTATTTGTAATATTGTTAGGTTCATTTGCTTCTGCTTGCATTTTGCCCTTATCTCCCTTTTTTGTTTGTTTGTTTGTTTTTGTTTTTTGTTTTTATGAGATGTTACCTAAACTTTGTTCAAAGAAAAGGATAAGTTTAAATATAGACAGTGGACTAGCCCAGTCTGTATTTTCAAGCCTACATTCTTTATCTGATGCACTGAATGCTTTCAGTTCACAGTACCTGGAAGCAGTTTTTCTCTTTAACTTTTTCCTCACTCAAAGCAGCCACACACAGTAGCCATTTGAAAGCTGGAAACTTGGCTGTTGCCTTTTCCTAGGAGGCCTGGCCAGAGCTGCCCAAGGTTTCTCTTCAATGAGAATCAATGCTGTCACGCTGTATGGATGGCGATAGAGCAAGAAAGTAGAAGCACCTGGTACAGGTTTCGTGAGATCCATTCAGGTTAGCATCCTTCCAAACCCGCTGCTGAATGCCATTTGTTCACTTTGCATGTGTTGAACAGTTTATGGCCTAGGGGCTGCTGTCAATTTATGCCCTGGAGGTTACCTGCAATAGCAGCTCCAGCAGGGCTACTTGTGGAGGTAGCAAGTAGGCGTCACAGGCTGGCTGTTGGACATGGATTCAGTTCTCCTTTTGGTGGGCGAAACATCAAATACACACCCTCACTTCAGATATCACTAATGGCTTTGGTGGAAACTGTGCTTCAGTAGCTTTAAGAGTAGTATTCTCTTGAAGAATGGCCCGCTGGGACTGGTTATGGCCAAAAGGCACTGATAGAAGATCACACTCCTTGACCAGACAACTTGATCTCAGATCTTTGGTGGTTCTTTCCAAACCACAAAACACTCTGGTGGTAAATACCAAAAGTACCAGCACTTCGTGACGTTAACTCCATGCCATCCACTGAATTGTAGCTATCATCACCCATGATTGTGGAAAGACCCAAATCTGTGATTTTTATCTCTCCACATGCTGTACCACTTACTAAGAGAATATTATCTGATTTGAGGTAATAGTGTATGATGGGAGATTTTATTTCATTTAGGTACTTTAAAGCATTCACAATCTGCATGATAATGGACTAGGCCTCTTTCTCCAACTTTAATTTGTGCTGCTTCAGGTAGAAATCCAGATCATTTCCCTCACAATATTCTAATACTGTACAAAACAAGTTGGTGTCCAGTGAAAAGTAATCACACAGCTTAACTCTTCTGGATGATCCAGTTCTCTATGAATCCAACATTCCCTATATTCATGCTTGTGGTAGTTTTCCTTTTTCTCATCTCTCCAGTTTTTATTTAACTGGTATATTTTCACAGCTACATACCTTTGCTCTGTTACATCAAAGACCTTGTAAAAATGTCACTGAAACCTCCTCTACCCAAACAATGTAACCACAAATATATGTCATTAAGTGTTGGGTAATTATCTTCATTATGTATCTTTTCTAGTTCTCTGATATGTAGATTTCTAACTCTTCCTAGCCTTTCTAGCTCATCCTGTATCTCTGTTTTCTCCTTTTTCAAGATAATCGAATCTGAGTTTGAAGATTTTTTCTTGTTCATGGTCTTCTGCTAACGTTAACGTTTCATTTTCGGCTCCATTGGTCTTGCTTTTCCACTGTTTCTGCTCATCAGTTGCTGGAGGGGCCTGTGCCATGGCAGGAGATATGCTTTTCTAACATTTTCCGTTGTCTTTTAATCCTTTCTCTCTGTGAATTAATCCTTTCCTGTACTTGATAAGGTTCTCAAAAGCATAACCATCTGCCCATTGTTCAGTAAAAGAGGCCCCGAATTCGAAAGTAGTAAAGTGACCCAATCTCAAGGGGTCTTGCATGCTCTTATCTCTACTTGCCATCTTCTGTTTGATTTTTCTATAAGGAGTTTCTTGCTAATTGCCACACATTTATTCAATCGTTCCTTGTATTTCTCTAGCATCTTTTGCTGATCTGCCATCTCAAATCACAGTTGGCTCTTAATCATCTATTCCCTCCTTTTAATCAGAATTTTTATTGTTTTCTCATGCAGATACATATTATATATATATATATGTGTATATATATATATATATATATATTTTTTTTTTTTCCTATTGTGAGGTTAGACTGAGTCTGTCTGTGTTGGATTGAGATCTGTTTGGGGGAGCTGCAGGAATGCTCTAAGTTGACAGATCCCATAGAAGAGGGACTGTTTTGCTGAGCTGAAACAAAAGTGAAGCAGAGGCCAGCTCGCCTTTGTGCCAACTGCTCTGTATTGAAACGAGGTTTTGCTAGCATCACTGACATCAAGGTTGGCAGAGCAGATCGCTCCTCCAATACCTCCTCTGCATCACTGCCATCTCAGCCATAAAGGGGCTCCTCTACTGACCTCGGTGAGGGATTGGATAAAGAATGGTGCAGTGAGGATGCTGCAACTGGTAGAATATTTCTGCCAGGGCTGGTTCCTGGCTCACTTCCCCAGCAATCACAAAGTAATCACTACTTTTATGTCCCCTAGGATTGCCTTTTCCTTGGCTAGTTTCATACGATTCAGCCTGTATTTTCTGGTTTTGCTGGTCATTCTGCTTTTTCTCAGGAATTTCTACTTCTTTATCATTCAGGGACCCCACACTGCACAAACTCTGGTTGGAAGACTCACTATTGAGTGTTCCCTTATTAACATCAACTCCTGTAGACTTGGCCTCTAATAATTCCTGCTCTCGTGGGTACTGGCTATGCAATTCTTCCATCCTTTCTACTGACGCTACTGCCACTGCCAGTCCATGCTCCTCCCAGGAGGGGCCCCGACTTAATACAGGTCCTGGCCACTACGCTCTCCCCATGGGCAGGCCTGGGATGGAGCCCAGACCTCTCCTGAGCATCGCAAATGCCCATCATGGCAGCTACTGCCAGTGCCCAGCTCTGCGAGAGGGTGGGCAGGGGAGGGCGGCGCGGAGGCCGCAGACCCCTGGGTTCCAGAACAGAGCCAGGTGCCCGACACGGGGTCCACCCTTGTTAGTTGAATATATTTTTAAAGCATTAACATGGTTCTAAAAGTCAGAACTACACAAAAAAGTATACTCAGAAAAGTACAGTTTTTTATTTCTTTTTTAGTTAATTTTGGTAAGTTTTGTTTTTCAAGTAATATGTTCTTTTTACATAAGTTATCAAAGTTGGCAAAAAGTTAATTACATTTCCTTAGCATCCTTTCAGTGTCTGAAGGATGTGTTGTGATATCCCCACTTTAATTCCTGTTACAGACGACTCTTGTTTTAGCTCTTTTTTTTTTTTTTTTTTTCCTTTATCTTTCTTGCCAGGGGCTTATCAATTTTATATGTATTTTCAAGTAACTTTTTGGCTTTGTTATTTTTTTCTATTCTGTTTTCTATTTATTGATTTCTGATCTTATTATATTCTTTTTTTTCCTTTAAACTTTAAAAAATAATAATAATTTGCTTTTCTTTCTGTAGTTTCCAGGGTGAAACTTAGATAATTGATTTATTTGTTTCCTCTTTTCTACTATGACATTTATATCTATAATTTTTCTCTAAGTACTTATTTAACTGCATCACATAAATTTTGGTATGCTGTGTTTTCATTATTATTCATGTAGTAATATTTCCTTGTGGTTTTTTATTTGACTTATGGGTTATTTTGAAATTTTTTGTTTAATTTCTAAATATTTGAAAGCCTTTCTAGATATCAATTTGTAATTTATTTCTATTTATTTCTGCCGTGGCCAGAAAATATAAGATTTCAAAATATTAGAGTCTTTCAGAAAACATACTCTGTTAGAGTTCAAACTTTTTAAATTTATTGAAACTTTTTTTATAACCTAGTATGTATTTGGTGTTGGTGAATTTTCCATGTGCACTCTAAAGAATGTGTAGTATGAATTTTTTGGATATATTTTCCTGTAAGAGTCAATTAAGTCTAAATAGTTCATAGTGTTTAGATCTTCTCTACTTTACTGATTTTTGTCTATTCATTCTATCAATCAGTTGCTAAGAAAGAGGTGTTAATATCTCTGAGTTCTGTTGGATTTTTGCTTCAAGAATTCTGATCTTTTCTTATAATGCACACAAATATTTAGGATTATTGTATTTTCCTGGTGACTTCCCCTTTTTATCATTGTATAATGTCCCTTTGTATCTTTTGTAAACCTTTCATCTTGAAGTTTATGTTGTCTGCTATTGATATAGGCCACGAGCTTTGCTATGCTTACTGTTTGCATGGTAGATCTTCTCCTATCTTTTACTTTCAGCCTATCTATGTTTTATATTTAAAATATATATTTTTTTATATTTTAAAATATAAAATTTTAAATATAATTTATATTTTATATTTTAAATGTCATATTTTATATTTAAAATGCATGTTTTATTTTTTTGTTAGAGAATACGTTAAATACTTCATTTAAAAGGCAGCAATTCTCAGAATAGATCAAAAGGCAATATTCAACTTTATGCTGTCTAAGAGGCATGCATTTTTAGGGTATTGGTGGTAGGGTGGTGTATGGGAACTCTGCATTTTATATATTTTATGCATGATATTTCTGTAAACCTACAACTTTTAATGAAGTTTTAATCCATTTACATTTAACATAATTATTGATATGATTCAGTTAAATTTTACTATGTTGCTCTTGGTTTTTCATTTATCCATTTTGTTTTTGTTCCTCTTTTGCTTCTTTCCTTGCTTTATTTTTAGTGAATTAAATAGTTTTTGATGCTGCTTTTAATTTCCTCTGTTGGCTTCATAGATATACCTCTTTTTAAGTATTTAATCTCTGTAGTGGTTGTTCTGTGACTAAAATAGGCATTTTCTTAACTTAGAGTCTATTTAGTGACAACAGTGTACCCTTCTTGCTTCATGACTTACACTTGACACTTCATACTTCCTACCTTACTTTTTCCTCTTCTTACTTTATAACTGATTCTCCACCTCCACACTTTACACTTCACAATATAAAATCTTATACAACCATATAATTCTACGTATCTGTTATGCTCTGCTTTGTCCTTTGTGTGATTATTTTAATAACTTTTCCTTTGTCATATGTCATGAACTCCACCTGAAGTAGTAGTATTTTTGCTTTAAGCAGTTGTCTTTGAAACAATTTATGAGAATAAAGAAAATATAATAATTTATATTTTCTCATATTGTATCATTTTTCAGTGCTCTTTATTCCTTAGTATGGATCTTAGTTTCTATTTGCTAACATCCCCTTCACCCTAAAGGCCATTCTTTAGCATTTCTTGTACTGTGGTTTCGCTATCATTGAATTCTCTGATTTCATAAGTCTGAAACTATATTTCAACATAGTCTTTTTTTTTTTTTTTGACAGTTTAAAGATCTCATTCCATTGTCTTTATTGTTTCATTGTTTCTGAGGAGAATTTTTTTTTTTTCAATCCTTCTTCCCACTATGTAACATATCATTTTTCTCTGGCTGCTTTCAATAATTTCTCATTACCTTGGCTTGAAGTAGTTTTTACTACAAGTTGCCTAGATGAAATTCTCTTAATAATTATGCTATTTTATTCTATTAGGGTTATTTGAAATTTTTAGAACTATATGTAGAGGTTTGCAACAAATTTGGCAGGTTTTGGTCATTATTTCTTTAAAAATGTTTTGCCCCAATATCACTCTTTTCTCCCTCTAGGACTAATTACAAGTATTGCAGACCATTTTATATTGCCCTTTATGTCTTCGAGGCTCTGTTCATTTTAAAAATATTTTTCCTCTCTGTTCATTGGATGGGATTATTTCTATTGCTCTGTCCTCCAATTCACTGACTTTTCTGTTATACCCAATCTGCTGATAAGATTATCTGATAAATTTTTCATTTCTTTTATTGTAATTTTAATTCATACAAATTACATTTGGGTCTTTTGTATAGTTTTCTTTTTTTTCTGCTGAGATTCCCTATTATCACTCATAAAACCATATTTTTCTTCACTTCTATCATCTGTATAAAGTTGCTGTAATGTCTTTGTCTGCTAAGGTCAACAACTGGGCCATCTCAGGTTCAGGTTTATTGAGGACTTTTTTTTCTTGACTGTGAATGACATTTTCCTGTTTCTTTGTATGTCTTTATTTTTTAACCAAGTGCTAGACATTGTTGATAATCCGTTGTGCAATCTGGGTTCTTCTGCTGATGAGTGTTGATTCTTGTTTTAGCAGGCAGTTCAGTCACTGGCTTGAAATTGTGCAGGCTTGGTTATATGCTTTTTTAGTGTTGATATGTAGAAAGCCCAAAGTATCATCTAAGTCCCTCTAACTTGGCAGGCCTCAACCTCTAAGCAGTGCCTGCCCTGTGGATCTTACAGGGCTTGGTTTTAGGCTTTCTTAGGTTAAGTTTAGAGTAGCTCTTACTCTGGGTCATGGTCCTTACTCTTGACATCTCTTTGTGTCACAGCAGAATAACAAGACTTTTAATGAGGTATTAAGGAGATCTTTTCACTCTGGTAGGGAAGGAACTCAAACATCCCCAGAACTGCTCTTTCCCAGGCACTGCTCAAGCTGTAATATCTCTGCTCTGCTTTCAGTTTTTATCAGCTGCTATCTTGTCTGCCTTTAGTGGTCTTGTCCTGCACATGATTAGCTCATGTCTTCAACCATGGACTTGTGGAGACCCTCACATGAACCATGAACTTCTGAGGCTAACACTCTGGTCAGCTTCTTCTTCTTCAAAGATTCACCATGCAGATTCCAGCAGCTTCAGTTGCCCTGAGTATGATCTCTGCCTCTGCAGTTTAATAGGCCTTCCTTGCTTTGCTCAGACTCTAGTCAGGAAATATTCCCCTGGCAGAGAGCTGGGCAATCATGAGGCTCACCTTATGAGTTTCAGTTGTCGCTAGGATTGTAGTCTTGGGTACCTGATAACAGTTGTCTCAAGTTTTGCCCAGTATTAGAGTAACGTACAGTGGGAAGATTAGTCTGTACTTGTTATTCCATTGTGGCTGGAAGTGAAATTAATTGTTTCATAATTAAGAACACCAGTGATTCAGAGCATTGACTTTGGGTTCAAATAGAAATGGCTGGTACTTTCTAATCTGTGTGTTCTTGGCTTCTTAGTTCCTCAAATCCTCTGTTTTCTTAATTATAAATAGTGGACTATGCCTACGTCATAGAGTTTTTGTTAAAGATTAATAATATAATACTAAGTGCATAGTAGTATTTGATAAATATTAACTGGTACTACTGTTTATTGTTCCTTAGTAAAAGTACTTATGTATTTCGTAATTTTATAAACACAAAATTTTAATCTTATTACACATTAGAATGGAGGTCTGCACAACTCTGTCATCTGTAAATTAGCCACATGTTTATGACCTTAATTATTTTAAAAAGTGTATTTCTGCTTTAGAAAACATTTTCTAAGAGAGCTTAAAGAATTGTCTATGAATAGCAGCTCAATAATATGAAAAGAAAATGGACTACAACATAGTGAATTTCCACATGAAGCACTAGTTAAAAGCTCTGAAATACTATTGAAAATGGAAAAAATGAAATATTTTCAGCTTTTCTAGTAGTTGTCAGTTTTTAATTACCTGTGCAGGGGTAGGGACTTGGGGAAAGAATGGTCATATAATGAACATAACTTATTTTCAATTTTAGAATGTCTTGTTTATTTTTAGAGGAAATTTACCATCATAATAATGTTTGGTTTGTGTTAGCATTAAAGGAAGTTCTTTTTTTTTTTTTTGAGAGAACTGTTAATTATCAGCAAGGGGAATGCACATTGCCAAGATGTGTGCTTCCTGTAGGGGAAGCCAACCGAGATTTATAAATGTAAAACAATCCACATGTGGACAATTGTGAGAACTGACTACATTGAGAATATTCTACCTTATTAAAAAAGTATGACTCCTTAATAATTTAATTCCTTTTATAATGGTTCACAAAAAAATGGAGCAAAATCATCTTATTTGCAATTTACATAGAAATCAAAGGAATAAAAGCAACTATCCTTTATTGAGGATCCATTACAGGCCACAGAATGTGATGAGTATTTTATATGTTAATTCATACAACTATCAGATATGTGTGTAATTATTCCTGTTTGGCAATTAAGGAAACTGAATACCAGAGGTTGAGACAGTCTCTAGGACATCTGCTGGGAAGTGAGGGAATGTGAATTTGAACTCAGTTCCCTTTGATTCCACAGCCCCTGCATTTTCCACCATGTCACTCTATCACTTCTGTATAGCAGGCAAATTTTACTTACCATAGGCAATTTCTTCTTCTGGCCTTTTTCCAATAATGCCATCTCGTAGTTGGCGTAGTTTTTCCTTAATGAGGGAAAGACCAGGAAACAGATGTCGAGGTTTATGATGGACCAAAATGGAAACATCAACTATTACTACAGCACTACCACTTCTGCGTAGTATTTATTAAGCACTTATGATGTACCAGCTGCCAGCTTAATACTTTCCATGTATTCTCTCCCTTATTCTCACAACTTCACAAAGTGCATGTATTCATCCCCATTTGGCAAACATAGAAACTGAGACACAAGATATTAACTAATTTGCCCAAATCACATAGTTATAGGTGGTGGAGTCAGGGTTAGAAGTCAAGGCCCAATTCTTTTGGGAGCTGTTTCCCTAACATAACAATTGTGGGGTACTCACTGGCTGGAGTCCTAAAGCAGGAAGGCTATAAAACAAGGGTTTGTTGCAGTCTGAGCCTGTCTCCAGCATGTACAGGGCACATTACTTCCTGACCTTCTAATTCTAATAATGAGGGGTTTAGCAGCAAATGATACATAGCTAGATTCCCTGTCTTAGCTCATTTGTGATTGCTCCCTAAATATTTCACATTGAATATCTATTGTCCTTTTAACCAAAAAGGAAAATAAAATAACATTCAATAAATCTCCTTTCAGAAAGGAACATAGAAATATCTCTTTTTCTTCAGGGTTTCCCCTGAAACCTAGAAACCACTCTTCCTACAAAGACAGTTGTTTTCATTGCTCTAAAGAACCTCTACTGTGAGTGGAATGTGCATCTTTCTTGAGGCACTTAATGATTATGAGATGAGTGAGGAGAAGAAAGACTAGGTTTTCACCTCTCAACCATCTCATCTTCAACTCCGAGGATTCTACATAGGTATTTGTCATCCTAGCAACCCTTCTATAATTAATTTTATGTTTGTATCATTTTCCTTTTAGTTTCATAGGACAAGACTTCCTTGGATTTTGATGTAACTTAACAGTAACCTATGATGGATTCGTCACCAGATACAAATGAATAATTTTTTTAAGCTGCAAGAATACTATACTGGAAAGTATATTGGAATGAGTGTGTATGCCTGTGTGTCTTGGGAATTGAGAAAAGGGGAGAACATTCATTCTTTTTCTCACTCAGACTTTTGTCTGACATAGGTCCCTACATTAAGAACTGACTGATTCCCTAACAGTATTCAGCCAGATTTTCTAAATTTTTGAGTCTTATGAAAATGATTTTCTTATTCCTTTTAAACCTGGTCTACGTATTACACTCTTCAGAGTGTTAAACACATGTTAGTGTAAGGATGCTTCACTTTAATTTCATTCAAGAGATTCATAAACATTTGCTAAGCTAAGAAAAGCCTTATAAACTGATTACATGTTAGCTCTGATACCCTGGGTCTCAGGATCGAGTCCACAATGGTTTGTAAACATGAGCCCTGGATATTTTTAAACTTCTAATTGGTAGTTTCAAAAAATCTTGCTTGTGAAATAAGTAGAATAAGCAAACTCAGAGTCAGAATCTAGAATATAGGTTAACAGGGGACATGGTAGGGAACGAGACGTTAATGCTTAAATTGTACCGAGTTTCTGTTTGGGTTGATTGCAAAGTTTTGGTAATGGATTTTGGTTATGGTAGCACAATATAGTGAATATAATTATCAGCAATGAATTAAAAGGGGAAATTTTAATTCATTCCTGGTTAAAAGAGGAAATTTTAGGTTGTAGATATGTTACAAGAATAAAAATTAAAAAAAAACAACATAGGACTATATAACACAGTGAGCCCTATTGTAAATGATAGACTATAGTTAATAGTACAATTATCAAAATGTTCTTTCATGAATTGCAACAATTGTACCACACTAATGCAAGAGGTTTATAATAGGTGGTATATGGAAACGCTGTATTTTATGCATGATTTTTCTGTAAACCTACAACTTCTCTAAATAAACAGTCAATGTATTTCTTGTGAAGACTGAACAATTATAAGGAGGTTAGGAGCTCTACAAGTGAGCAAAGGTTTCAGAAGGGATCTGAGTCAGTATTACCTGCTGAATCATTTCCAGGCCACTCTTTCCGATCTTCCAGTGTTTAAACTTCTCCAGTGCTTCATCCACAGACAGTTTCCCATTTTTCACTTTCTCCTGGAGGAGAATGAGTTCTTCCTGCCCAGCAGCCAGGCAGTCCTTTGGAATGGAAAAGGCTTGACTCTCCCTCCGAGCTCTGTCTACAATGTGAGGGGAAAGTGTTTTAACAGGAAGTCAACATATGGACAACTGGAAGGAAATTCTAAGAAAAAATTAAGCAGAACTGAGTTTCTTGTTTCTGATTATCCATGAGCAATTGCAAAGTGAATCAGCACACATTCTTTATGAGTTTCTCCTAGGGACAGTAACGCCTGGCAATGAAGTAACATGAGTGAAAAGAATGCTTCTCATCATTGATAGCAAAAATTCTACTGGACTGTGCAAATTGGAGGCATTAAAACAGATCATGTGCATAAAATATACAACATGGTGCCTGCCCCATAGAGGCTAGATAAATATTAATGTTATTATGATTAATAAATTTTTGTGGAATGAACACAAAGTCTCTAGCTTTGAGAAAAGAGATCTCAACCAACATCCAAACATCACTGAAAGCTTAGGATGACTTTAAAATTTGTTACCGAAAGATTTAAAATAAATAATTGCTGGTCATTTGACAGCAAAATGCTTCCTTTTCAAAAGAGTTTATTTTGGAACAATGTTGTTTATTGTTTGCTGCACACAATAAGAACATTAGATGGTCTGCTTTCCCATGTATTGAGTTAATGCCACACCAGAGACTGGCCTGAGGGGCAGCGGAAGCAAATCAGCAGACCGTGTGCTGAATTCCATGTTTATTTGTTGAGTAGGGTGCTTAAAGACATCAGTGAACCTACGTGCCTTTAGGGATGGTATACACTGTCCATGTCACTCCAGTCCCACCCTTCCTTATAGCTACCAGATGATTTAACACACTTGTGCTATCTGCCAGACCACTTAAATTTGAGTCTGTACCTTCTCATTTAGCTATTTCCCTTAAGTCCAAATATCTATTATACTTTCTTAGGATGGAGGAGGGTAACTCAGCAGCAGCACATGTCTTAATGTACTGTCAAATCTAAATATGCCACTGGAGTCTAGGTTGTCCTGTTCAACAGTATGCTAGAGAAACCTGCTCATTCCTGGGAGTCCTTCTTGAATAAAGAAATTAGTTAAACCAGACTGTGTCTACAGCAGAGTGAAAAGGGTTTGGGAAAGGTGGAGGTTATTCAAATTCTATAGCAGTAATGATTTGCTGATAGAATTAGGATTGGTTAGTCTGGAAAAGAGAAGTTTTCACTATTTGATGCTAGGTTTTAAGTATATGAAGGGGATGTAATTGTCAGATAAGGGCTGCCCTGGAATGACCTAATGTCCCTTTCAGTTTTGAAAAGGAGTCTGGCAGTGAATTTTGGAACAGGGACATGGAGGTTTCTCTCCTGAAATGATTCACATGCAAGCAAAACTGTTCAATGTTCCATCATTCTCATTCCCACAGGGACCTCCTTGCCTTGTCTTTTCTTTTCAGAAGTTCTTTTCCCCCTTGAACTAAGAAGATGTCAACAGATTCTATCCAATAAATCTTTTCCTTCAGGGATGATAGAGCATGAAATCCCGGGAAAATTGGAGAAGTACAAGTCAGCCAGAGGGCTAACTGGTTAAGCAGCAAAAAGCACAGATAACAATGAGATCTTGCTTCTTATATCATTTGCTTTTTATAGGCCTCCACACTCCAATCAATTATGAAATGCAGTGTGCAGTCGAATTCTATGTGCCATTCCTGCCAAAGGGTGTAGGGTTAGCATCATCATTTAACAGCATTGCCATCTACCTTTCATCTCACTTCCATCATCACTTTGCCCAAGTGTGAATTCATTTTTATCTTAAGTAACCCATGCAACAGGATTCTCTGCTTTGGGAAAGTATTGCCAGAAAACTGGACCAGTTTCAATTTTTCTACGTGTTCAGGTTTAGGTGGATTCAGAAAATAGTGAATCCTTTTAATAAAATTTATTTCAATTGCCCCTTCACCGTTCAAATTCTAGCCATCAAAATATAAGTAAGGTGACTTTTTTTGTCCAGTTTTAAGTGCATGTGCAGAGAGATGTTCAAAGGTAAAAGAACATGTCCTAGATATCAAATAATTTACAACTGGAATAATTTTGCATATGTGTGATTTTATTTCTTTTTATTTCACACTGACACAAAACATTTTGTCTTGAGAAATTACTATTAGGCATTACAAGCTGCAAAGAAAAATGATCAAGGCATTTTAGTACTCTTCCTCCAAGGGCAGACTAGTCAAACCAAAACATTGACCTGTAATCATTTGGTAGGGTTTGCAAGACTGCTTTGTTGCATTTAGATTACTATTCGATAAAGGATGGAAGTGTATTTTTCCTTCCTCCGGAATTTCGTATTTCTTATTAGTTTACCTTCAGAAGACTTACAATGAGTTTAACATAATATCCATTGAAAAGTATTTGACAGGTCACCTGCTGAACATATCGTAGACTCCGGGTCTCTCGTAAAAACTTCAGGACAAACTATAGTTTCTAGGGGTTTAGTTCCTTTTGGATAAATTTCTTTCTAAATTGTTCTTCATTTGATCAAGAATTCATAATCTAAATATCAAGCCACCTATTGCTGTGAGCATATGAACCTAGAGATTGGGTACTCAAATGAAATGGGCTTTTAACTAAAATTCTTGCCATTTTAGATGAATGACTAGAGGAATATTTGAAAAAAAATTGTAAGGAAGCAACCTGACTGTCCAAAAACAAGGGGTCTAAAATACAAAATAATTAATGAATAAACATTACATAGTCATAAAATAATAATAATAAAGTACGTATTTTAAATGACAAGTACAAAAGCAGGATACGAAATTGTTAATACGCTATAATATGCTAAAATTTTAACTATACATACTATAAAGCACAGGAAATAATTTTGTAAAATGATTGTAGTTGTGTAATAGTAATAATAGTATATTGTATTTACAATAAGAAAAATCCTTCCACTTTGCTAACAGACTTATTTATGGAATACATGTCATTCCAATTCATACCACATATACTATACCTACAATACCTACCATACCATAATAGTAAATTTTAACTCCTGTGTTATGCCTACCATACCATACTGTAACTGTACCATTACATCAAATTATTTTGTGGGCAATTTGAAAAGAACTTGTCAGTAATAGGACCTAAAATTTTAAATCTGGGTTTAGTGTTTTGTTACTCAGCTAAGGGATTGATAGATAAGTAAGTTTCGACCTGCATGGGCAAGTTAGGAGGTGCTTGGATTGTAGCCCTATTTATAACTTAAAACAATGACTCTACAACACCTCAACTTTAAGGCTGCATATATTCTTTGCTATTTCACTTTCATTATTGTGATTTTAGAATATAATTTTTCCCACCACTTAGGAAATACAGAAGATTACTAAAAAATGAAATGACTATCATTCACTATTGAACTTTTCATACATAGGTATTGTTAACACCTTGGTAATTTCTCCTTTTTAAATGCACGCATGAATGTACAATTTCCTTCTTTTTTCTGAACTGGCTTTATACTGATATGTTTCCTGCTGTTTTTAAAAATCTCATCCTGTCATCTCACCTAAAATATTTAGTATCTGTTTTGCTTTCATCTCTTCACCCTTAGCTTTCTGCTGTTGTTGTTCTTCATGTTTTCAATTTATGAATTCACAATTTTCTGAAATTTTCTTTTTTTGCCCTTACATAATTGTGCCAGTTGTCTAGTACTGAACCTGAAGGTTGGACACTCTAAATAAGTAAAAACTAAATAAGCAAAAATTCAAAAGGACCTATACTTCTTTATAGTTATTATTTATTGCCTTAGAATTTTTTCTAAAACTTCAAATATTAAAAAAGCTTCAGAGTTAATTATAATCACTATCACAATTATTTGTTGAAAGTACTTCATGTTTACATGTGTGTGTTTGTGTGTGTGTGTGTTTCCCACTAACTCCATGTCAATGGCTGATGCATTGGGGAAGATTTCTGGCAACCTGATTCATTAAATAAATCATTTACAAAAGTATAATTATCCTGTGTTTTCATAATGAAATTCTCTTTCCCTTCCTCTGGAGTAGTTTTTGAGGTTCCCATATAATTTGTTTTGTTCTCTAATCATTCTTGAAAGAGAGCTGTTAAGTAAAATAATTGGCTGTCTACATTGGTGTTGCCAGAAGTGACCCCTTTTCTCAGATATAACAGGGAACTTATAAAGAATTGAAAATTAAAAAGTGGGGCTTTCTGAAAGAAAAAAAAGAGAAAATATCCTGCAAAAGTTGCAGTTTAAGCAATAATTGGAAATAAGCTGGTTTGGGTCCATAGAAGTAGCCCATCATAAATAGACACATATACTATATAAACAATCTATGATAATCCTCCACTTTCCAAAACTCTCCTTTATAACAAGGAACCTAAATGTCAACCAACTGTTGTAACTTCCCCTTTGGAAATCCATTAATTACCTTTATAAGCCAATGTAACTTGCTAACTATTTTGAGACTCTTCTTAGGTTTAAGCTCTCCCTGCTTGAGCAGTTTCTCCTTCCATAAAACCATTACAGTGATCATTATGGGTGATTTGATTTCTTTTGACAATTTCTGGTGTCAGAAGTGGGATCCACAAATAACTCCTGACCATTCCTGCAGCTGGTGAGTGATCAGGTGTCAGTATTCATGGGACCATTTGCATCTGCTTCTGTCTTCCTGCCCATGGAGCTTGAGGGGTAACTTTCTTCCAGATCTGCATCCTGCTTTCTTTATGTTGAGTTTTTGGGGTTCATTGAGACTTGGTTTTGGTCTGTCTGTGAGGGTGACCAGAGATTCTGGTACACTTTAAGATGGCCACTTATCTGTTTCAGAACCCCTATATAATTTTCATTTTCAGAATCTTTGATTGAACTTAGACTCTTCTCAATTTAAACTTAAATCTCTCTCTTCTCCTAAGCAAAGATGCCTGCTACTTATATGTTTTCTCACTTACAGGCCTAGTTTATGTTTGGTTTCGAATAAATAAGTAAATCCCATCAGGGGTGTCTTGAATTTGTGGTGGTCACTTACGGGGAAAATTTGAGCTAGCTATATTGAGGTGAGGTGAGAGGTGTAGTTGAATAGGGGTTGCCAGACTCCACAAAAGGAGTGGGGGCCATTTTTGATTGGTGTTGAAAATATTTTAAAAGACAAAATGACTCTAAAATAGCCTGTTTAAAAGAATCATTAGAGTCCACATAAGAAAAGCCAAAAAATCTTGATACTAGTCCTAATATTCCCCCTTATAGTACCACAAACCCCTCTCACCATTATCCTTTCCACCTCATCTTCCAGAGCCTGTAGGTCACTGGTCCCTAAAAATTAGACCAAGGTTGAGCCCAATATGTCAGGCAAGGGCCAAACTTTGTCACATTATAAAAGATTTCCTGGGCTTCAAGAAAAATCATTCCAAATTGTAGAAAACATTGTATCAGCTAGTTCAGATGTCTTTTTGCCCACTATCCAAACCTCTTATCACAAAAATAAGGCCACTAAATGGTCAACATTTCTTTACTCTGTTTGGTGTCTCCAAAGGAAAAGATTTCTCACAAAACAAAATTACATTCCAGATCATCTGGTGACCAATCAAAAATGCCCCCCACTCCTTTATGCATGGCACAAGCCCATTTAGAGTTCCCTTCCATGGACACATCAAAATACTAACCTTAAAAAAATCCAAATTAACCCTTTCATTCTGTTACATAAATTATCCCTAATCAAAGCATTTTTGGAACATGCTGGCTACTGTCAACAGTGAGTCCGAGTCTCCTCAATTGGCTATCCCCCTTAATAAATGAGCTAAAACCTCAATTTCTGAACTATTAAAATGAGAGGAAAACCATGAGTTGACCTTTTACCCAGTCAAAAAGAGCTCTAAAACAGCCCACAATCTTAGGCTTATCTAACTGCAATTTACCCTTGGGAGTTCTCACTCAAAAACATAGAGATCAATAGAGACCCACCATTTGCCCAGCAAAGACAAAAAGCCAGCAATTTTATATAATCTAGTGCTTTGTCTTTTCGTGTTTTGTCTTTTTTGTGTTTTTAGAATAAATTTGTTTGACTCATGGCTAATAACTTTGAATTATAAGTCTTTACTGTGTTTGTTCAAATGTTTACATAGGTTATGTGAATGGTATTTTTCCCTCCAGGGGTATTGCCAAAATAACTGTTAAAATTCCTTAAAGAAATTTTGTTTAAATTGGTTCAAGGATAAATAAGCATTTATATAAGTTAAATAGTCCTGAAACCCAGGAATTAAAGAAATCAAACTTTCAATGCCTCAAGTGTTTTTAAAAGCTAACTCAAATGTTTTAAAATCCAAGTTCACATAATCTAGGTAGATCTTTAGCAGATGAGACTACATTGTTGGCTAAATAGAAGCAGTCATGGCTTTTGAGTTATAGGTGATTGATATAGTATGTCTGTTTTTGCTCTATATAGGTATGTTTTTCCTAAAGTTATAAGGGTTATTGATTAAAAAGCTAAAACTATGTTTGCTAAATGTTTTAGATGACAAAAATTGTAGTTTACATTGACCAAATTGAGTCATTATTTTGACAAAATTTATTTTGTCAATATAAATATTTTGACAATAATTGTGCTTTTCTAAAGACAGTTTTTACAAATCTTTTTGGTAACTGAAGTAGGTAAGATATATGGAATGTGTCTTTATTTCTTTATTAGATAAACACTGGGCATAGTTTTGCCTTAAATTAAAACAACTAGTTGTTGCAAAACAAAACAGAAGAGAACATAAGACAAAACCTGAATGTATATGGAAAGTTGTAGAGGTTTGCAGAAAAAAGGATTTTATTTCATGTGGTCAAAGTTGATGGGTTTATTTATGATTTTTAAGAGCTTTCATAGCAAATAATATATTAAACTGTATTTTCTTCTGTTACAAAGACAAAATGTTCTTGGATTATTGGTCTGCCTTCAGTAAGACATTATAAAAACAGTGTAAAAATAGTTTCTTGAGCTTAATTAAAATAGTCATACTACCTCCCATAATAGCTACTCTAATTTTTATTAATACTTTGGTTAAATAGAAACCAAGTGTTGTCTCACAATGACCCATGATCTTGTATAACTAAGTGTTCAAACCCTAGACAACTCTTACAATTTTGCTTCCTCCAAAATCAAATCCTAGATAATGTCTTGATTTCTCTCTTCATTACTCTTTGTGACTTCACATTTAGAGGATGTGTTTTAAACCTCATTAAAAAGGACCTGATCAGGCTTACAAAAATATTTGATTGCTATTAAATAACAAAATTTACCCTTGGATTCATATCTCCCAGTTTAAATAGGCCTCTCTCAGGGACTAAAATTTAGCATTCATCCCAATAAATGATGATAAATTGAAACGGACTAAGGATCAGGATGAGCCAGTCCCAGAAGCTCAGAGGTGGACAGCTTTATCCAAGATCATGGAATAAGAAATCGTAGATTGGAACTTTCCCCATTTGGTCCTGGTACCTTGTAATATTGTTACCACCTTTTGATTTTTTAAATGATCTATTTGCCAGTCTTTCCCAGTATCAAATGAAATCTTTAGTTCTATTAATGTTACCTTTATTTATCCCAATATTTATCCCACCCTTTAGCTCTAACAACACAAAAAATCTATGATAGAGCCTGCCTAACCAATTGTTGGCTTTGTGCAAAACTGCTTTATGAAAAAAGGCCAGAAATTATATAAATCCTGTTCCTGTAATTGCATTTAACACCAAAAAGGCGTAGGAAATGCAGACAACTACTATTGTCAACACATTCACAGACTACACATTCTCCCATGCTGATAACAATTTCTTATGTCACTGGAAGTTCTCCTATTTGTATGGAATACTTCAATAGAAAACACTACTTCACAGAAATTCCCTCTGACTTATGTGATCAAACCTTATTGTTTCATCATAAATGTCTTAAATGGGTCCCTGCTTATAATGATATTGGCCTTAAAATAAATGATACTAAACTAGCCATCAATAACTCAACCTTTACACATACAGTTTCAAAATTTTCAAAATATACTTACAATTCATTTAGCTGCTGGAATATGTCTATTATTTCCTTATATAACACAATGTGCCTGTTTGTATACATTATGTTCCCCAGAAAAAGCCATGTTCTTTGATGCAGTCTTGTGGGGGCAGAGGTATTAGTGTTGATTAAGTTGGAATCATTGGATTAAGTCATTTCCACAGAGATGCGACCCACCCAACTGTAGGTGATAACTCTGATTAGATACTTTCCATGGAGGTGTGGCCTTGCCCATTCAGCGTGGGCCTTGATTAGTTTACTAGAGCCCTATATAAGAGCTCAGACAGAAGGAGCTTGCTACTGTAGCTTACAGAGACATTTTGAAGACAGCATTGAAAGGTGGCACTTTGGATAACACCATTTTGAAATGCAACCTGGGAGCAAGTGGATGCCAGCCACGTGCCTTCCCAGTTAACAGAGGTTGTCTGAATACCAATGGCCTTCCTTCAGTGAAGGTATACTTATTGGTGCCATAGCTTGGACACTTTTATGGCCTTAAGACTGTAACTTTGTAACCAAATAAACCCCCTTTATAAAAGCCAATCCATTTCTGGTACTTGGCTTAACAGCAGCGTTAGCAAACTGGAACACACAATAAGCTTGATGTTTTCTAGGGGTGACCAATATTCCAGATGAATTCAGAGAAGAAATTCTACCCACACAATGACTGGATTTGCCTCTGGTCTTTTGTGGCTCCTTACCAGACACACTGGTTGTTCTTAATTTAACTAGATCCCCACTTTATTGGTCTCCCAAAGACTCAATTACTTGAGGCAGTTCAACTTTACACGTAAAGTTACCTGAAGCAATGTTTATTTCTTATGGAAAAAGAATATATAAAGCCTTTCCCCTTGATTGGTTGGGAAGATGTAGAATAGGATACCTTGCTCTGACTGTGACTAAATTGTCTTCCCTAAATGCTGGCCAAATAGTTAATTTAAGCTCCTTTGTACATCAAGTCTCAACTTGAAAAAAAAAGGAGAAATACCTCCAACTCTTTAATATACCATAATATGGGGTTTCATTATTTCATGTCCACCATCATATTTTCTTGGAGACATATGATCTGGAGTGAGCAATTATAAATATATCAAAGGTTATGGAAAAGAGCTGTAAACTACTCTAAAAACTTTTCTGACCTCCAAGATGAAGTAAATGCCTAGCATCAGTGGTCTTACAGCATAGATGGGCCCTAAATATTCTGATTGCCTATTGGGGGAACACTTGCACGCTGATACATGAACAATGTTGCTTTTATGTTAAAAAATCTGGCAGTGTAGTTAATAATTAAAAATTTTAAAAGATAAAATCAGAGTATTCCATGATATGTCACATAAACATTTCAATGGGCAGATTTATTTCCTGAACTAGTTTCCTGATTCAGTGGACTTTGGGAACAAATAACACATTTTGTATTCATTGTTTTTAATAATAATTATTGGAATCTACATTTTTAATTCTTGTTGTACTAATTGTGTTTCAAAAATTTGTTCAAATTCCTTGTTACCCATGAGACAAATGATTTCTTTTTAAATAGTCATCAAAAAGGAACTGTCTCTGGTGGACCAAGACTAAAATTAAACATAAATTAACAATAGGTTCCCTGACTTGAAAAAGGAGCCATTACCATAATCCTTTCAAACAAATTAGCAACTCCCCTCCAAGAGTCTTAAATGTAATTAAACAATCACCCGACACACCCCATTACAATAAAAAATGGAAAATCCGTGTGGAAATTAAAAGGAAAAAAGCTAAACAGCCATCCAACATACCCCGTTACAATCAAAAATGGAAATTAAATAGAAAAAAGCAAAGCTGAATCTGCTGTGACTTGCCTGAAACTGAAACTACTGTGATCTCAGACTAAAGGAGAGATTAATGGTGGTGACCAGAGTATTTTGGCCAAGTTTGCAATGAAATCACTGGAAAAATGACCAAAAGGAGGGACTGTTAAGTAAAATAAATTGGCTGCCTACTTTGGTGTGGCCTGGAGCAAACCCTTTTCTGAGAAGTAGCAGGGACTTTCTAAAGAGTTAAAAATAAAAATGGGGCTTTCTGGAAAAAAAAAAGGAATGTACTTTACAAAAGTGGCAATTGAAGTAACAATTTGAAATAAGCTGGTTTCAGTCCAATAGAAACAGCCTATCAGAAATAGACAAATATACTGTAATAACCAATCTATGATCATTCTCCACTTTGTAAGATCCTCCTTTATAATAAGGAACCTAAATGTCAATCATTAAAACTTACCCTTTGGAAATCCCCTAATTGCCTTACTCACCACTATAACTTGCTGACTGACTACTTTGAGTCTCTTACTTCGGTTTGAGTTCTCCCTGCTCTAGCAGTTTAGTAAAACCATTAAATTGATTATTGTTGGTGACTGAGTTTCTTTTGACAGAACACATCTATAGAATCATTATTCACCAAGAGATTTGGTGTTTATTTGTCCTTTTGTTCTATTCTCTTGTGTTCAGTTCAAATTTTGTTCTTAGTCCCAGGATTGCAGAGGAGTTTGATCAGAGTAGTTCACAGCCCAATATCCTAGAGTCTAGGAAGCTTCTGTCCATCTAATGCAGCCTTGCTCCGTAAAGGTGAGACATGATTCTCTGGCACTATGGACTGATAGATCTGTAAGCAGCTAAATTACTTAAAGAACTCTTCTGGACCATCCCGTCCCTCTATCACAGAGCTGTTTTTCAGAGTCCCAGGATGCAATGTGTAGCATTAAGTCCTTCCTCCTCAATTCCTACTGGGAAGACTAGTTTCTGCATGTGTATGTGAAACACCATAACTGGAGGTGGGGAGCACTTTGAACTATTAGTGTCTGTGTAAAAAAGGGATAGCTGGGGTCAGTGGTGAGATTAAACATCTTCCCACCTTCTTTTCTGAGCTAAGGATTTGGTTTCGTAGACAGCAAGAGCTAGACTACTGATTTTATTTGTCTCAATCTTCTTTTTTTTTTCAACTTTAGAATTCATTGGAATTGGTTCCAGATTCCAGCATTAGCTTATCTTCCTATGTTAGTTCTTACTGCTATTAAGAATTTCATTTTCTTTGATGCCTTGCCTTCATGGGTAATACCTGTGGGCTGTAAGCACATCACCGTTTTAGATCTGAACTAGTTGTTATACAACTTTTTTCCAGGTATGACTTTAACAAAAAACAAAAAAACAAAGCAAAACAAACAAACAAAAAACTTTTGTGAGCAATATAAAAAATGGAAATGTAAGTTATATTGGCAAAGAGAACTGAGGCCATCATTCTTTTATGGAGTACAAATGACCACATTTTGACAGTTTTCCCTCTTTTCTTTTTAATATATCCAATACTGGCAAAAACAGCCTGATGAAAATATCTCAGACACCAGCAATCCCTTTCCCCACATGAGGGTAATACCATCCACGTTGCCCCAAGTCTCCTGCTTATAGAAAATTTTATTACCTAACATTTATCAAACTGCTGCAGCCCTGGACACTAAGAGAACACATAAAAGATATGTTCCCTGAGTATATTTTCCCCATGAGCATGCACCCCTCCCAAAAAGACCAGCCAATAATGATTTTGCAGTCTGGGTGAAGAATTAGTGGGCCGGGACTAAACCAGGAGTTGCAAACTCGTAAGCCTATAGGGGCCAAGCAGATAAAATTACTGATCTCTTATAATGCCTGCTTATTAAACACATAATAGTCTTCATTATCACAAATAAATATGTTCTCTTTCCTATTTTCCTGATAACATGACTCTCTCAATAAATCTTTTATTTTCTCACTTTTGATAGAATTATAAGTTTAGAAAAATGTATCTCAAGTATAAGAGAAACAACACGGAAAGCATGATAACAAATGATAATCACAGAAGTCATTCGTAGCAAATGATACAATTACATAATAGGGAGTGGTTGTAAATCTGAATGTTTACATGAAACATGGTTTTAAATGTTGGCAAAAATTTAAAAGTATATTTTTCAAGTTATTTCTGAAACACAACATACTTTATAGAACATATTTGGTCTCAATGTTGTCTCTGAAATGTACTGTTTCTTTTGGTGGGATTTTTTTTTTTTTTTTTTTGTATATTGGTTTTGAGACTATTTGCTGATTATTATTCTCATCTGTTGTACTCTTAATCCAAACATTTGTTTGCTTAGGCAAACAAATTTTAGAAGCTCACCTGAAGTTAGAGGTCACTGGTATAGGGTATGGTTAGGGTAGATGTTTTCCTCATACCGCATCTCACCCCACTCCCCAAGGAAACGGTTTGCCCTCTAAGAGTGACAGGAACAACACATCCTTGATGAGATTTAACCATGTGAGAAAGGAGGTTTGTGGATGAACAAGCTGGGTCAAGTTAGCTGAACCTTGACCACAGAGAGACAGTTTGCTAAAAGAATGATTAAACTTCATCAGTTGCCATGTATCATATCTAAGGTAAGACTATGTTAATGAAATGGGGATAATCTCAGTGAGAATAGAAAAAGCTCCTCAGCACTGTCTAAGAGGACAGGATAACAGATATGGGAGACGTGTACAATCTTAACCCTGAACTAGTATACAATTTAATGATGAAAAGAAAGTTACCCAGGTATTCCCACACCCTTGAAGAGAGAGCCCTTAAATTCCTCCAGCACCCTTTGACTTGATCCGTGTCAACCTAATAATTTTCTAGTTATAATATATTTTATAGAAATGGTATTATTTTCCAGGGTCCTAATGGATGCTGGCATCCCAGTCACTGAGAAGGAATATTCTCCTACTGTGGATTTACTAGATTGGCACTGGGATTATGAATCAATCTTCTGTGAGCTTGCTTAATATGACTCAGACTTCTAAAACCTCAATAACTCAAGTCACCATGCTAACATTTAGTTCTAAAAGTTAAAAAGAAAACAAAACAATAAACCAATACCTTGACTGCCCCTGTGAGGCACAATTTGGGGCAATGGGGTGGAAGTGTGGGTGGCAACATATTCTGACAATGTTCTCTGGCACCTTTTAATTTCTAAAACTACTTGGGAAAATTGATTTGACAATTTTATTTTGAAGGAAAAGTTAATCTGTGATCCAATGTCCTCCTCACTTTTCCTTATATTTTTCGAGATGTGGAAATTGAGATGAAGCAATCCATTGAGGTTCCATGGAGAGAATGCCAATTATTTTTGTTGTTGTTCCTCAGGAAAATTCCTTGACTTAGCAATAATGTAACTTCCTGGCAATCCCTTGGCAGACCTGAACCTAGAGCATTTGAAACACACTTTCAGTGGTAAAATAGTTGGCTTTCGTAATCCCTTTTCCTTCCAGCATACAGTGGGAGCATTAAATAATTTCTTTTACTTTCCTTAGAGAACTTAGTAGTTTCCTTAGAAAATATTGATTCTGACAAGCATCTCATAACAGAGCCTTTTTTATTCTCTACCAAATAAAGAGATTATCATTGGTGAAGTCTGTACTTCTTTTCCTATTATACCATGAAATCTCAGGATATTTGAAAAGCATTCATTCAATAATAAGCACTTTGGATTGCCTAGTATGTTCCATCAACTAAAGAGTCATATAATTTTAAAAGTTTAGAGAAAAATGTTTTGATGGAGGAAAGTCTTTTAAGCACTTAGTTCTTTTATTTCAAAATTTTCCCATTCATATCTTTTTTCTCATGTGAGACGTTCATTTCCCTGCAGATTGTATTTATTAGAGATTTCTTTTTAAAACACTTCATAAGGTTTAATGTTCCCCTAGTCCTTTCAAATGGAAAAAAAAATCTGTTCCATGCCACTGTGTCACCAATATCCAGAGCTGAGACCCAGGGAAACTTCTCTAAGGTGACTAACCAAAAACTTCATCAATAAGTGTAGACAGGTAAATCCATATAAATTTGATAAAATGTTCAGTATCCCAGCCTGCAGAGAGATTTAGAAATCTAGTGATAGTTGACTTTGATAGAGGAAATTAGGTAGCAAGATATGGACAGATATTAATTAAAAAAAAATACTTTATGAACAGGTCCTTGTTCTCATTCACTATTTTCTCCTCCCCTTTTTTTCTGGGTATAAATGGGTATCATTTTTCTATAAATGTGGTGTCATAATAATTGGGCTCTTCCAGGCTTAATGGAAACTGAAACCTTACCTTATATCGCTCTCTGTGGGACAGCCTGAAGGATAGATTGATAAGATCAAGCATTCCAAAGATCTCTTCATTACACTTGCTCCTTGTCACCTTCCTCCATCTACTGTGACCCTCTTCATATTTTTCACTTAATTCTTAACAGAATTTAATTAAAATATGATGGTTGAATAATTTACAAGATAAATGCTTCAGGGGAAGTTTCTTCCGAAGAGCTGAAAGCATTTTCCATCTTCTCCTTTTATTCATTCCAAAGCTCTGTGAGGTATGTGGAGGATTCTACATAGGAATATTCTATATATTTTGTTTAATTTTTTAGTAACTCTTCTGAACCTAATTAAACAATGGTCTCACCTAGAATTTTGCATTTATTTCTTGAGAGAGTGAAAGGTACAGGGGGAAGATAAAAGTAGACTCAAAAAAAAGATATTTCTTCAATAAATCACTTGGATATACTGTGTGTAAATTTGCATGCAAGAAACGAACTCCCTTTGTCAGTTTTCCATTTTTAGTGATTTCATATTTATTGAAGAAATATAGACTAGAAGTTCAGCCTCATGATGAGTCACATTCATACAGAGTGGTAGATTGAATCATGTCCCCCACAAACACATGTTCAAGTCCTCACCCCTGTTTCTGTGGGTGTGAACTCATTTGTAAACGAAATCTTCAGATCTAAACCATGGTTGTGTGGATGTGAACCTTTTAAGATTCTATTAAGATGAGGCCAAACTGAATCAGGGTAGGCTTTAATCTGGTAAAACAGGAGAATTTATAAGCACAGGAAATTAGGACACAGTAGTACAAGCCATAAGAGGAGCAGGTCACCTTGTGGTGGAGGCAGAACTTGATTGCGAGAAAGCCACCACCAGCAAGTGGTGAAGGCATAGTCTGCCAATACCTTGACTTTGGACTTCTAGCCTCCAAATTCAGTCAACAAATTCCTGTGCTTAAGCCAACCAGTTTGTGGTATTTTGTTACAGCAGCCCTGGAAAACTAAGACAAATGGCAGCTACATTGAAAGAATCTTCTAGGTACAGTCTTGCTGTCATGGAAATGCTACTTGCAGTGATGGGTGAAGGCTCACTCTTTGCAGGACACACCTCTGGAGGGTCATTCAGGTGTCCACTGAGGTTCTGAATTCAATGGTTACTTGGTGTTAGAAGTTGGCTCAATTTGTACTTAGCTATCTCCACAACGGCACAAAAGGAAACTGAATGAGAGTGAGAGTGCTTTGGTGACTGCTTTGAGGTAATTTCCTGGTTTTATTTTAGTGTCTCTCTCAACAATTTGCTGGTAACAACTTGAAGGCAATACTTTTTTTTTTTTTTTTTTTTTTTTTTGGTTTTAAATGACACCCCTTTATTATCTTTATGATTCTGTGGGTTGACTGGGCTCAAATGGGTGGTTCTTTTGCTCCACATGATGTTAGCTGGGGCTGCAGTCATCTGGCAGCTCTCTGGAGCTAGAGAGGTTCCAAATGACTCATTTGCAATTCCAGAAGCTTGGCAGGAAGGATTGCTCAGCTGGGATACTAGGAGGGTTGAGCCTCTCCCTCTATGTAGTCTCCCAGGCCTCTGCCTCTCCTTTCCACATGGTCTTTCCAGCAGAGTAACTGGACTTCTGATATCAGGGGCTCAGAGCTCCCCAAGTGACATTCCAAGAAAGGAGAAGTGGAAGCCATTGGTCCTCTAAAGGTTAGGCCTAGGATTGGCACAGAGTCACTTGTGTCACATTCTACTGGTTAATGCAGGTCACCGGCCAGCACAACTCATTGTGGGAGGTGACTATGCAAGGACTCAAGGAACTTGGAGTCAGGAAGACATCATGACAAACCTATTCCAATGCCTTACTGAAGTCAAGATTTATTGTCATTTGCATTTCTTCCTTTACAAATCCATTAATCAGAATCCACTTTTAATTTCTCACATTATCTAATGATGACTTTGGAAGGTTGAGACCTTAAGGGACCTGAAGCATGAGAAGCCATATGTTGTGAGTGACGCAGAGATGAAAGAAAGAGCACTGCAGCTTCATATCAGTTAGAGTCTGGGAGTCCAAATCAAGGTATCATCCAGATAATGCTTTCTTCCTGAAGCCTGACTGCTGGTGATCCTTGGTTCCTCTGCTGCATGGCAAGACACATGGCAGCATCTCTTGGTCTCTCCCTTCTCTTCCGGGTTTCACTGATTTCAGCTTCTTGCATCTGTGTCTTTCTCTGGAAGGTAATACTATTTTTAACTGAAGCTATTTCCAAAGTGGGTTGAGGGTTAAAAGGTCTGTATATGTACACTGATGATAAGAACCAGTCCCCGATATCTGTCATCTTTAAAAATTTTCATTTTTGAACTTTAACCAAGGTTTTATTGTCAGAAAAATCATAATAAATAACTTGCTAGAGTCTCTCTTCAATAGAAGACAAGTATTTCAAGGAAAATGGAGGGAGCTGCCCCTTTATAGAACAAGAGGAAAATATTCCGCTTTTGGGAAATGTCTTTGTAGCTACAGTTTTCAGCTCTTCTCTGCATAACAAATAATTGCTAATAAAAATGTTGTATCAAGTGCTGAAGGCAAGAAAATAGTAGGAAAAAGGTAACAATCTTCTCTTGGAGCTCAATGTGGATGGAGCACAGAACACCAGTGCTGGTCCCCGTCTCTGGCGAACTGGACTGAGTAATTAACCATCTGCCCCTTCCGCCAAACTAAGTTCCAGCAGTCTTCCCTCTTACAGTCTACGGGAGCATGGTCTCAAGTATGTGTTAGGAAATTTATCTTACTTGACCTTCTAGAGCCTTGCATATAGTATCAGCATAACCACCATAAATATTCTGATAAGGTCATTTCCTGTCTTTTTAAATTAAAACAACTATTTTGCATTGATCCTATGGGAAAAATTTTATTTGGGTAAGACACAAACTTAAGACTAAAATTAATCAAGCACACAATTATTGACTTCTCTACCAGGAGGCTTTATTCCATATTCATTAAGATTTCTTTGAATCTATTTAGAGTGTATTAAATAAACTGAAATTAGTGTCTGTACCTTGTTTCTTAGGAAGACAATGGAACTTGTCACCATCAGATTGTCTTCTGGCTGCCTTTTGTTGGAAAACTGTAAAAAATATAGACCATATTATTTATTGAACATAAACATTAAAAAAGAAAACATTCTGTGTAAGTCTTTAGGAAGCCAGAATGCAATAAATCATTTTCCTTAGTAACAATTCCTGAATTGTATTATTTTTTGAGTAGGAGGATTATTAAATTTACAATTTTCTCATTTGTGCAGCTTATCAGTCATTTCAAAAAGCATTTTCTTTGGGCAGAGTAGTTAAAGCTGATAGAATGCTTCATTAAACTATTTAAATCAAGATAGGATTCCATTTTGATATCAGGTTAAGATAAAAGCTACATTTTGTTAGAAGTGATAAATGCTCCATTTGCACAGAAATTATTCATGCTGACTTTTTGGTGATAAGCAAAGATAATGACTGTTTCTTCTTAAACAGATGAAAAGACTTTTGTATTTCACAGATGTAATAATACAAAAACACTTTATTCTTGTATCATCAAGCTAGACCTCAGACCTATTACAGCAGCTTATTTGAATTACTTCATGATGTGAAAAGTACTTTATTCTCATTTATTTCTCACACGAAATTTTATGAGACCAGTCAGCATTACTCACCCCATTTTGCAGATGAATGATAAAACTGATTGTTTAATATTTATTGAGCATCCTCGAAGTTCTGTACTTCTGCATTTGCTAATGAAAAAGTCTATACCCATTACAACTTTACTTTAGAAAATGAACATCCCAGAGTTACATGTATTTTTTTATGGGCAGTCTGGATTATGGGATTTGGGAATACAAAAGGCCTTGGGATTTAGTCCAACCCTATGTGTTTACAGATGAAGGAGATAAAAGTAACTAACTTCTTAAGGGACTAAGTAATTTTGCGATGATCCCAATGTCCCTGTTTAAGTAGAGATGTGATTTAGGTCCTAAAGCCTTGAACTCCAATCTATTCCTTGGTTCTTCAGGGCAACACCACCTCTCCTCTTTCATAGCTATTCCCTCTTTAAAGAAAGAGGAGGAGACAAGGGAGGTGATTAAATGGAAACCTTCGAGCAACTCCAGCATGGTTGTGCCCATGGTTCCTCTTAGCAGTTCACCCAAGATTTCCTAGAATAGCCAAACTGGGCACATGGGAGAAAGAGTGATCCACTTGGAGGGTGTTTAACCAGTTCGATTGGAAGAAGCTTCTCAAGAGTTTTTTTTGGATCTCTGTCTTTGGATTAAATATTCTTTAAACCAATCAAATATCAAGGTCATGTCTGTGATGAATTGAGAAGACAATTTTTGAATTTAAAAGTGACTCAGATTATATCAAGTCAATAATTATTTACTCAAAATATATCATTTGTCAGCTGCAGTCATCCTCTTTCAAACAGGATAGGCAATTATATTTTCAAAGTATGATGTTTTTAAGAAAAACTATGCATATGAAATAACATTTCTAGTTGAAAATCAGTTTTCTGCTTTAAGTTAATATTTGGAAAACATGATAAATATATATTACTGCATTTATGGTTTATATTTTTCCTAAAATAAAATATACTGAGGGTTATATAGTGTGTGAATGTATTTGAGGGTATTAGAAGAATTTTTACAAATCGTGCTTGATTTTTTTCATTAGCCAAATCTAAAAGTCTTTCAAAAATGAAATGCCTTTGAAATTTTCATAACATCAGACTTTCCAAGCTTTTTTGCCAAGATTTTTAAGATAACAGCTGAACATGTCTAAGACTAAAAAGCTTGGTCCCATTCATATGGGAAATAATCTGAATACAAGATGAGTCCAGAAAATAAATTCTCCAAATAAAAAAGTTCATTAGTTGGTAAGTTTTAAGAGTTCTGCAAGGTATTACAGCTAGAAAGTACTTGGAAATAGGATTATTTTTCCAGCTCCTTGGAGTTAATTTGTTAAAAATCACTTTACATTTTATTGAAATACTTTTTGCTGACAACAAATGCCAGCATGTGTGAAATACAGTAAATGGTAAACATATAAACTCTCCCTTTCAGTTTCTAGATTTAGTAGCATATGTATTTATGAGGTTGAGATTTCTCCAGGGTTTATATTTAGGACAGCCTGAGATGGGTTAGGGGATTAGAATGGGAAAATAGGATACTCTGAGTGGGGCAATTGTGAAAGTGGTGCTAATAGTACATTTTAAAATCAGGATGGCCAGTGAGTCATGCCCATAATACAAGTGTCCTCTCTACCTCTATGACCTCCCAGTTACACATAGTACAACTGTGCCCCTCCTCCTGCCTACAGACAAGGCTCACTTTGTTACAAAAGACCGGAATTAGCAACGAGTACATTGCCAAACACTCCGTCTACTCATCACTACTAAAGTTAGGAGGTGTTTTTTAATGTGAGGCAACATTGGGAAAAGACCTATTACAACTTGCTTCCTGAAGAAAGAATTACTTCATCAAAATTATCATCTAAGCAAACATGCATATCAGGGAAAGAAACCCCATGATTAGCCTTATGAAAAGAACAGAGAGATACATAATTCCAGAATATGTTCATCTTTTTAAAAATTAGTTAATATATCCTGAAACATTTAAATTTTCTTAACAGCAACCAAACTTTTGTTCTAAAAAGCTTTATATACTTTATTATATTCACCCATACAGCCTCAGAAGAGGTTGAGTGTAAAATCCATCCCCAAGATGTAAGTCTAAAACCTATGCTATAGTGAGAATTGAGTCCTGGGTTATGGGTTGCTCAAATTTATATAAAAACATACATATTCTTGTACTGCAAGAATTGTGGTGAGTCAGATGAGAGTCTGCTTTAATTATACACACTGTAATTGAGAAATTCTATATACCAGAATGCTAACTAACATGGCATAGAGGAGTATAGTTTTGTCTTTACATTGATAGCATGCATGAACTGGGGCAATGGTTTTCTTCTCCTAGGCCTTCATTTCTTGCTTTTAAAGTTAGTGCTTAGATGTGATGATCTGTAAGGTCTCAGCTCTAATACTGTAAGATGCTACTAATTTTTACTTCCCAGGTCATTTCAGGGCCAATCACACCCTGATTAAGTGAGTATGGATTTAAATAAAATGCTGTGCTTTGAGAAAGATATTATTTGAAATCAGGTGACTTTGACTAATAGAAAAATGAGAAAGTTAAGTCATGGACCAAAGTTAATTTTTGTAATATATTGAGACAGTCCTGTCCATATGTGTTTGAATTCTTGGAGGATATTATGTTTGACTACATTTTTAGTGCATTAATGCTCAAAGAAAGCTCTCAAGGCAATTATGACATACGTCAACTTTGATGACTCTCTGCCTCAGTGAAATCTTATTTTTCTCCTCCTACCTAAAATTGAAATTTGAGAAGAAAGAAAAATGAATGCATTATTAGTAGTTGTCACAACCTTTAAACATAAAAAAGCCCATAAAGAAAGAAAAACTATTTTTGAGGTTTAAAATATTCCCAAACAATGCAAAGGTCCCAAATACCACCCCCCCTTTATTTTAAATATCAGTGGAATGGCTTCTGTAAAATTTCCTCCAGAATAGAAATAACGTTGAATGGGAAAAATTAGCATAGTATTAAATATTCAAAACATTAAGCAAAGCAGAACTAGCAGTAAAGAGCAGAGGAGGAGGAGAAGGTGAAATATAATGAATTCACTTGCACTATTTGTCTTTCTAGATTGCTTTTGCAAGAACATTCTTCATGTCAACCTCATCTGTGACCTATTCAAGCAAAGGGAGTGTTCTGTAGTTGGCCTTCTTAGAAAATCTGGATAAAGTTTATTTTAAATTATTTTATAAGTGGCTAAGTTGATGAAGTCTGTGTAATAACAAAGAACATTTATAAAGAAATGAGTTATAGCCATAAACCCCTTGATGTCTCATGCTCATTGTAAATGTATAATGAAATATTGTTTAAAGCCATACACCTATCACTGATGAATTATTCGTGAAACTGAAGAATTGATTTGAAATAAAATATATGGATCCAGATTGTGTTCTGGGCTCTCAGAGAATGATAACATATAGAGTAGCAGAAGTCCATAATGCGCTCCATTTTGGTATATTCATTTAAGCAAAGGTCAATTATGTCGTTAGTGTCTTACTGATGAGTGAGGATAACCATGAGAAGCAATCAGGAAGGACAAGAGCCATAACTCACTCCCTACAGCCTCATTTTCCCTGTCTTCTCCCTCACCCCTGCCCCCCTTTTGCATCTTTTGAAAGCTAATCACAAAGTGTTCAAATGAGGTAAAAAAAAAAAAAAAAAAAAAAAAGAAAAAGCAGTGGCAACAGCTCCATCGCCAAGCCAGCAAAAAGGGAACAGAATGTTCTAACCCTATGAATATTCATAATGACTAATCAAATGTAATACTTGTGGATATCTGTTTGATCCATCTATGATTTCATCTTAAATGTTCCCTAAAGTAGTTGAATGTTTACTCTGTTAAAAATTGGAATTAATAGAGGTCAGGTTTTCTCAAAAAGGGACAGCAGTGATGAACTCAAAAAGTTCATCACTATGCCAAAGCTTAGCAGTTGGAAAAATTAGCATACTATTAAATATTCAAAAAATTAAGCAAAGCAGAACTAGCAGAAGAGCAGAGGAGGAAGAGAAGGTGAAATTGGCTGGGCTTCTGGTTGGCCAAGATAGTGTTGTAAAACACTCCAGAATACTGTGCCCCCACAAAATCTTCGAACAACTAGCAGAAACTGGCAAAGCCATCTTCCTCAGAATTCTAGAAAATGGTTAAAGGTTTGTAGTTATCTGGGTGAATGCTACGTTAAAAAAAAAAACTTTAAAAAATAATGGGAGACTCTCGTGGCACCTTGTTTGTCCCCCACCACTCCCTTCCAGGCACATTGTGGGACCAGCTTGTGCCAGCAATGTGGGTCCCTGGCCCTGTCCCAGAGGGAGGAGAATAACCCTAATGCACATACTTTGGTGCTTGTATGACTGTGCCAATCTATCTGGTGACAGCCTGAAAGACTGAACCAGGAAACTTCTCTCTGCCTCACCCTCCCAGAACTTGCCCTGCAGGCAGAAGCAGCAAGTAGACCACTAAAGTATAATAAACAATTAAATCCACTTAATGGAAAAGAATGCTACTGGGAAAACCAGATATCCATATGCAGAAGAATGAAAGTAGACCCCTACATCACACCATATATAATAACCCCAAATGGATCAAAGACCTAATATAAGAATCAAAACTATAAAACTCTTAGAAGAAAATATAGAGAAGCATCTTTAGGACCTTGCATTAGGCAATGGTTTCTTAGATTTTACGCCCAAAGCATGAGCAACAAAAGTAAAAATAGGTAAGTAGTATTTCATCAAAATTTAAAACTTTTGTTTATCAAAGAACTTCATCATGAAAGTGAAAAACCAACTTTTAGAATGGGAGAAAGTATTTGGAAGCCACATCTCTGACAAGATTTTAATATCCAGAATATAAAAAGAAATCACGAAACTTAACAACAGAAAGGCAAACAACTGAATTAAAAAATAGGCAAGAGATCTGAACAGATATTACTCCAAGGAAGATATACAAATTGTAGATAAATAAATGAAGAGATGCTCAACATCTTCAGCCATTAGGGAAGTGCCAATCAAAACCACAATGAAATACCATTTCATAACCACTAGAATGGCTACTATTAAAAAACAGAAAATAACAAGTATTGAGGTGATGCAGAGAAATAGGAACACTTATTCATTGTTGGTGGGAATGTAAAATGGTGCAACCACTGTGGAAAACAGTTTGGCAGTTCCTCCAAAGTTAACTATAGAACTACCGTATGACCCAGAAATCCCTCTTCTAGGTATATACCCAAAAGAATTGAAAGCGGGTACTTGAACGGATCTTTGCACATAAATGTTCATAGCAGCATTACTCACAATTGCCAAAAGAGGGAGGCAACCCAAGTGTCCATCAACAGATGTATAGATACAAAATGTGGGATATACACAGAAATGAATATAATTCAGCTGTGAAAAGGAATGAGGTTCTGATTTTGCAACAACATGGATGAACCTTGAAGGCATCTTGTTGAGTGAAACAAGCCAGACACAAAAGGATGAAGTTGTATGATGTCACTGAAATGAAGCAATTAGAATAAGCAGATTCATAGAATCAGAAACTAGATTACAGGTTACCAGGAGCAAGGGTGGGGTTAGAGAATGGGGAGTTAACGCTTAATTGGGAAAGAGTTTCTATTTGGGATGATAGAAAAGATGGTGGTGATGGTAGCACAATATCTTGAATGTAATTGACACCACTTAATTATATATTTGAGTGTAGTTAAAAAGGGAAATTTAGGTTGTATATATGTTATCAGAATAAAAAAAAATTTTAAAAGCCACATAGGAGTGTACAAAACAAACAGTAACTCTGCTGTAATTATGAATTAAAGTTGAATAGTATAATTATAATAACGTTTTATCAATTGTAACAAAGGTACTACACTAATGCAAAATGTTAATAATAGGGAGAATTGTGGTTGCGGGGCAGGGTTATATGGGAACTGTATTTTCTGCATGATTTTGCTGTAAAACTAGAACTTCTCTAATGAAAACTTAAAAAACAACATTGCAAATGTTTCGCAAATCCCTTCACAGGTATCATTTAATATCTCTGTGAATATTTGGCTGTGAGAATATAAAGAGCAAATCAAAACATCTGGTTTACACAAGAAGGCTTGATCCTCAGAATGAACAGTGTGAGCACAGGTTAGCATGACTGCCCCTTTGAAAAGCCATGCCATTGCTATGTCGTGGAAAGGAGAGAGAAGGATATTACAGGGGAAGACAGGAACATTTGGCTAACAAGCAGAATGACAAATATGCCCTCATCTGGGGGAGTACCTGAGATATATTATATACTAGGGCATGAAGCTAAATGGTTTGGACAAGGTCACCCAGCTGGAGAGTAGGGCCTAAGGCTCTTGATTTAAGGTCCACTTTTATCCACTTGACCATATTTCTTCACCAATGAGGAGAGAAACCATCCCACTCTGCCACATCTACAATGATATAGATTAATTTTCCTAAGGGTTTCTACAAGGCCTTTTTTTTCTCATTTTTAATTTCAATTGCATTCTGTGTGATCAATTTCAAGTACAAGCAAATTTCAAGTGGAAAATTTCTGAGAGCAAGTGAGTTGTACTTGACATTTAAGGGTCCCCTTTGCTAAGTAGGTCTCAAAAAAGGTCATATACAACTTTCTTGCACTGCAAAATGCCAGGGGCAACCTTTGTATCAATTGAAAATTGAAAGGGAAATTATATTCTACCCCAAATCAGCCACATGGACTCTGACGGCTCTTTCTCCTATTAATTGTATGAGGAGAAAATGGGAAATTGTCCATTAATATTGAAAAATGTTCCCCAATAGTTATTCATCTCTTTATGATTATGGATAATTTTACTATCAGTCTATCTACACATGGGAAGTGCTCATTTGTTTTAAATGGAGAATACTGTCACTACAGAGTGCTGTAAATCCATGTTAATTTCTCTATTTTCTTGATGCTTAATGAACCTGATCCTTCCAAATATTATAGGGAGAAAAAGATGGAGATAATAAAATATCTGAAAGCAAGCAGACTAAAAACTTTTCACTTGAGCAGAATGAGTTACTTCTTTTGTGGTGGTTAGCATCAGATTAGGTTTACAACATTACTGAGATAAAAATCAGAACCATATCTCTTGATACAAATAAACTAACATGGGTTCAGTTTTGCATTAATAAGTTACCTTTTTGGGGACATGGTGATGGTGGAAATAGAATTTCTCTCAAGGTATTAAATGCTTAGCTATAACTGGATATCCTAATTCATTGTCCCATTCTGTGTGAATCCCCCTCTTCAAAGTAGTAGTTGTTTGAACAAAGGATGGTTTAAAACAGGAGCAATTTAGGAATTAGTAAATTGGTATAGTCTTCTGACTATCCTCCACAGCATTAATGAAGTCTCCCATTCTAACACATTGACATGGGCTTGTCACTATCATTCATTGATTCTTTTATTCATTCAGTTAACATTCATCAAATATTTACTCAGTTTCTGCCATGAATTCATCCCTGAGCTTGGCACCAGAGTTACAATGATGGACAAAAACAGAAGACATTTGTCTCTTCCTTAAGGAATCTTATGGTTTAGTAGGAAGAAACCAATATTAATAAAATAATCTAGAAATAAATATATGAATGAAGGAAATTTGTGGTGCCATGTGTACAGGCACTAGAACCAGACTACTCTGGGTCCAAATCCTGCATCTTCCTCTTAGTTTTATCACCTTGGGAAAGACACTGAAACTTACTGAGCATCAGTTTCCTACCCTAAAATGATACTGTTAATGCCTCTCATGCAGGATTGTTGCATGAATTAGAAATTATCATGAAAATTGTCTAATAATTATTAGAAGGAGTAGACTAAGTAAACAGAGAGGACAGGTTTTTCCCTTGGTGTCCCATTCCAACTCTCATACCTTCCTTTTTTTATGACTCCACCAGAATCCAGAAAGCACACAAATGCTTTTTCTATAATTTAAAGTTAGTTTATCAAATTTGTCCCCTGCCCAGAAGTTGAGTAAAGGTAAAGGAGAATAATTTATTGAGTGTATACCACATAGCAAGTTTTATGCTGGGTATTTACTAATTCTGTGTAAATATAACAATCCTTGAAGTAGGTGTTATTTCTATCCCCAATTTACAATGAAGAAATCAACTCTCAGATATATTAAGTCATTGTTCAGAAAATATAGGCTGAATTTGAATACAGGTCTTTCTGCAAAGCCAACATATATATTTTTTTCTTATACTTCCGTGGCTTTCCTTTGCCTCGTCTCTGTCACTTTTTGAGTTTCTACAATAGTAAGTTGGGACTCAACTTCATTATGCACTCTTTTTCCATCCATTACACCACATCTTTCTCTCTTGGCTATGTTAATACATCCTGGATATGCCAACATTCTGCTACTACTTCTGTGCTTTGGCAAGAATTGGGGCAAATTAATTCTTCTAATTGAATGGATGGCTTTTTGTGAAACTGAGTCAAATCTATTTAATAGACCTGCCTGAGCCAGGAAAAAAAAAAGGAGGAAAGATGTGATGAAAGATTTTTACCCTGAAAAACACAAGGAACATCAAGAAAGAATTAGTTGATGAGGCAATGTTTATCCTAACGTAGGAACAGAATGATAAACAATCAGTGGCATAAAAAGGGAGATACTGGCAAGCATATCCTGGTGAAAAAGAAAAGGAAGAAACAGTAGAAGGGGACTGTAATGACTTCATTTATAGTTCAGCTTTTGCTACTGATTTGGGATTTGGGGCAAAAAAACATACTTGTTTTTATATATTTACCTGCAAAAACCCCTCACCACATTATAATAACACTGGTTCCTCTCTCCGTATGATACAAAAACCACGAGAAAACTTTTAATTGTGTAACTGAGTTAGAAAGATGCTTATAAGTGTTGAGGGGTACCAGGCTTGGCATGGGTAAGGAAGATAAATAACCTTTAAAATTTCTTAGAAACTTAAGAAACTAAGATTTTTTTTAAAGTCCCCATATGTGTATATACATATTGGACAAATTATACTAACATCAAGTAGGGAATTTATGCAATAATACATAGAAAGACTTTATCACTTGGCACTTGATAAATCTTTGTGTAATTAATAAATAAATGAATGAGAATGAAAACAATTCCAGTTAATTTATTCAACATGGGGGTTAGTTGAAAGTCTAAGGCCCTAAATTCCTTCTCCAGTCCTATGCAGTGAGGCAACCATCATAATGAGAGATGTGTTCTTTGTAGAAATTGAACAGAAGTATCTCTGGACATGGGAACTAAGGCACAGTTGGTGGCAGGAGTTATATACTGAACTGAAAACAGGGAGAATAAGTTAAATTGTGCATTCTTTGTTGAAGTTTCCCAATCTCCTTCCCATACTCTGATCTCAGAGTGCTCGCAACCAGATATATAAATACAGACTGGTGTTAATTGGATTTTACTCTAGAAACATTGAAAAGCATCAGGGAATAGATCTACATAAACTAACATTTTGGGGTCATTCAGTGAAAAAGCTGGTTACCTCCCAAATTATCTTACGATAGAGTCCATAACTTAACAAGTAGAATTGCCATTCAGGTTCTTGATGCTTCATTCTTAAATATGAAAGCACAGCTAAGAATAATCAGATACTCAATGGAAATATGAAGCATTAAAGATAGCATCAAAACAAATAAAGATAATAGAAACAATATGAGAGCTGAAGTAAAATTAAAATAAAAACAATAAGAAGCAAAAAATTATAATGGATATACACAAAGAAGGAAGAGTAGATAAGTAGATACTGAATTAATGCTTTACATCCTTCCCTAAGGAAAAGAGAAAGAAATGCTAGAAAAAAGGAAGTACAAATAGAAAACAAGAGAGTGCTTGGAAAACATGAACATGATAGTCAATAGAAGGATGGGACGAAGTCCACAAACTGAACAATATGAAATGGGAATTGATGTTTGTGGTCTTGAGACACTCCCTAAGGATTGCAGTTGAGCCCATGATGCACCTTTTCAAAAATCTCTAGAGTATAACTAAATTCTTATATTGAGCTATATATATTCTCTCTCCTTATAATATTTATTGGTTAGGTTGTATAAAAATATTTATTGGGATTTAGCAACCTTGTTGAAGAAATGGTAATATCTTAGGAGATCAATATAATGGGTAATCTGAGAATTTCTAATTAAAGCTTATCCCCTGCCTTCATAACATAGATTATTGTTCCAATCACATTTTATCTGAAACATTTTAAAATTTGTTATAGTTTCCTAATTTGTTACAGTTTCTTGAACATTATTGGCAGTAGATTATTTTTAAGTATATATGTTGTGTACTGGTAAATAATTTTACATATACTTGATATATTTCAATACATACTGTTTAAGGAATGGAATGGTTTCTTTTGAACATATCAGGCATAGATGAGTAACTGTGTTAGTCTCTGGTGGATTTGGGGTATATTTTTGAATGTTTTGTTTAGGCATTTGGTTTGGATTATTTGAATTTAAAATCTATTCCCTTTCAGCAACCAAATATCTTGTTCAAAAATCTTTAATAAGTGTCACATTTATTCTGTGTATTTGTTTGTATGTCTGTCTCCTGTAGTAGTCTAGGAACTCTTCAAGGATGGGAACTTGTTTTATTCTATACTCAAAGCCCCTACATGGTTTCTAACCTATAAAAGTCACTCCACGAGCCCACGATTTTAGAAATCGTGGGCTCGTGGAGTGCATCAAACTAAACAGGGTATACAAGAGCAACAGGCAAAAAAACAGGTGAGTCAATCCATCCTCCTGGGACTACAGATGTTAAAAACTCTACTATAAAAACTTGTTTTTCTTTACATCCAACTGAGTGGAGAATGAGAAAGAAATTAAGTCTAAAATGAAGTAACCCTTCTAAGATTAAGGAAATGAATTGTAGCAATTGGGACGAAGTGAAATTATCAGATAGATTGGGGTTGAATATCTCAGATTCTAGTATTCAAACTGCTTAGGTTTTAAAAGTTATTTTAAATAAAATTAGGTGCAAAAAGTAAAGTTAGAGTACCCTCATGGTCTACTGAGCTTCCCTCATGTAGAATTATAGAAGTGTCAAATAGAATTTCTCCTCATTTCCTACTTTCTCCTATTTCATGTTCCTTGGATTGTTTGTCAAAACGTTCCTCCTAAATGAAGAAAACCCAAACCCAACCATCATTCTTATTATCTTCCTTCATTGTGTTTCCTAATTTAAAAAATGGGCCTATACAACTCACATGTGACTTGAAAAAAATAATTTTAATCTTTGTTTTCTGGATCCAAGCACTAAGCAGACAACTTTATACCCCACATTAAAAAAAAAAAAAAATTTACCAGAAAGGACAAACAACAAACATTACCTTGAGCTATGTAGGATGTGGTTTCCTCTTTAGGAGGGATATTTGTGGGCCGGGGTGTGGGAGCAGGAGGTCTGTTTATAATAAAAGACCGACTTCCAGTTTTTTTCCTTGTACTCCTATTGGCCAATATTGTGTCATATTCACTGTCATCATTCTCAGGAAAACTGTATGGGTCCTCCTCCTCCTGCTCCTTCTCATCTTTCTTTTCTTCCTTTCCTTTGGGCTCGCCTCCTGTTTCTTGTCTTACACCAGGATCGCACCAGTTTTGACTTCTTTCCATTTGGCCTTCCAGCATTTTTCCTGCATATGAAATATTTAGATGGTGTTTACTTTTTTGTTATATGCAGTATTATTGATGTCCATCTGCACTTGCTTGAGCTTCTCAAAGTGATTAAATCAAACACCATAGGAAACAATTTAAGAGAAGATTTCCTGCTTCCTGAAAAAGTGTATACATTACCTCATAAATTCCAAAAAGAGAAGTGAGCTGTGTATTTTACTAAAAATATCCTCTTGCAATTTGTAACTTTTAACTTTGTTAAGGAAAAGGTTGTTTGCATGAGACAGAGTTCTTTGTAAACATAAAATATTTTTCATATTATTTTATGGAATCATTAAATGAATGATTTAATGTCGAGGCAATTCTTATAAAAATCTCATAATACTAATATATATACATATATATGCACATATATATATACATATATATATCCTGTCTGTTCTGTTTCCTAAGAGAACCCTTATAATACACTTGGTTTCCTAGTAAGTCAGTTTCACTCTGAGAAACTCACCTTCAAAAATGCAACTCTTGATTTCTACAATACAAACCTCATTCTTAGCTAAAGGACACTGTAAGCAGAGTTGATAATATTCATGACATAAAAGATGTACCGACAATCAATGGATTGAGGATTAATTCTTGTGGAAATAATAAAATTATAGGTTTTATAGTCTTTGATACCTTTCATACTCAGTAAAATATGTAAATATTTTTATAAAAATGTGTTAAATATTTTAGTAGAAATTATTTACAAGACAGATTTCATCATAAACTTTGGTTAATGAAGAGGTTGAAGAGAATTTTGAGGACTCTCTACCAGGCCAATGAGAATAATCATTTTTTTTAATTTGCCCTTTGACAAATATTTTACTTAAAATACTAATGCCAACAACAGAATTGAAGGCATTTAAATTATTGACTGAAAAATCATTGTTTTCCTATGGCATTTTGACAGATTCATGCACTTGTGCTAAGGGAGCACTTCCCTCCCTTCTCTTTGTTTAGTGAGAAATCTGTCCAAAAACATTTAGTTTGCTTATAGGTATTTTAGTGCAAAGACAAGTTTTTCTTTAGGGAGAGACAAGTTTTAGAGCAGAATAAAGGGATGTTATTATCAGAAAATTAAGCAATTGTTTTGGGTGGGTTTATGAGAGACACTAAAGTAATATCCCAACAGAACATTAGATCTGATTATTTTAGTTGGCTTAACCTAAGAAGTATTAACTGCCTATGACTTTAAAATCACCATGAAGTACCTTTTCCCTTATAAATACATGGTTTTGAGATTTTGACTTCATGACTTGTTTCACTTCATGTTTCACTGACAGCATCACAGCTGAAACCAGATTAAGTGTGTGGGAAACGATTTTACAGCGTTTCATTTTTAGCAGAATATGTCAACTATCTTACTTTTATGAACCCATTTCCTGAGCTGTTAACTTTCTTTGTTTTCCCACCCACCTCCCTTGCCAACTATTTCCAAAGTTGGGCTTGTGCTAGAAATAATACATTTTACTTTTCATTTTCCAGTGCATCAGATTATACTTTTCAGAGTAGGACCTGAACTTTCTTAATTCAGGTTGTACATTAGCAAATAAAGATGGAAATAAATCACTCTTATAATTCCAACTTTTGAAATAATTGGGCTGAGAATGTGTAACAAAGAGAAGAATCCTAAAAGCCCAGAAAACCTGTTTATATGAATAAGTATTTTACATATTCCAATTACAGTCTTCATGGTCTTAATTCTCAGCCAAAAGGGAATAATAGTGATACCTATCTTAAGAGGTTGTTGTGAAGATAAGAGGAAACAATGTATTCTTTATAAATTGAAAAGTGCTATACAGTGTTATGTATTGTTATTTTCTCTAATGAATTTGTCCACAAAGTGGTCATGGGGATTTGATATTTAGGTCTTGATGAGGTAGCCTCTCTTCTCATGTACTTGAGGACAGATGGACACTACTCTTTTTTTTTTCTTTTAATCTTAAATTTTTGTTTTTTGTAAATGCAATTTTATTGACATAAACTTACACACATATAACACATCCAACGTATACAATCATGGCAGGTAGTATCATCATATAGTTGTGCATTCATCACCACAATCAATTTTCTAGTATTGTCGTTACTCCAAAATAAAGAAAAAAATATTTTAAAAATATAAAAAAATTTAAAAAATAAATTAAAAAGTACACCCAAACCATCCCATACCCCTTATCCACTCTATTATTTGCATATTTTTTGTCATTATTTTATTACTTATCTGCCCATACACTGGGTAAAGGGAATGTCAGCCACAAGGTTTTCACTATCACATGTGTAAGAAAGGGATAAGTTTAGTTTTCACATAGAGACAGCATGGAATAAGGGAAATGGAGGCAAAACCAGTTTAAACAAGCCCCAGACAAAGAGAAGAGAGAATCTGCCTGCTCCTTATATGGAAAAGTAACCATAGTTACTGGAATGTAAAGAGATATGAGGTAATATCAGAGGCGGGAACTCACAGCAAAAAAAAATAAAAATTTGAGGGGGATAGGCTGATCAGTTCAAAATCTCAATAATGAGCTAGTTGGCTCTCTAGGATTGGCTGTACAAATTAAAATCTCAAAAGATGAATTAGTTAGTGTTCTCGGATAGGCTGTAACCTCTGTAGTACCCAGTCAATGGGGAAACAGGGGAGGGACTTGCGAATTAGGAGTAGGAGATTTAAAGATCGCCATTCTCTTCCTCTGGCGCGCCAGTCTTCCATGTGTTTGGCTGGACGCCCTATCTTGCAAGATTGTAAATAAATTCTTTTCTCCTCCAAAACCGAGTGAGCGTTTATTCCCTTACAGGAACCGCTTTATTTCCGACAACATGGTCACACAATAAAAGCTATGTAGTTATATAATTTTCATCAAGAATCAAGTCTACTGGATTACAGTTCAACAGATTCATGTATTTCCTTCTATCTATTCTAATTATTTCCAGTGGAAATAAAAGGAATCTCTATATAATGCATAAAAATAACCTCCAGGTTAACCTCTTGACTCTAAGATCTCTCAGCCACTCAAACTTTATTTTGTTTCATTTCTTTTCTCCCTTTTGGTTAAGATGGCATTCTCAATTCCGTGATGCCAGGGAGATTTACAACTGTCACTTGTTGCCAGGGAGATTTACACCCCTGGGAGTCATGGCTGCTACACTTAATGGGCAATTCCTGAAGGTATCAATAGCTAAAGTCAAAGAACCCATACGAAGTCTCTGGCAAAAAAAAAAAAAATACATGGTAATTTATGGTCTTACTTTTGAAGACTTTAATCAAATAATTTTAAGGACAAATATTGGCATTTTATTTTCCATTTACTTTCAATATCTGCCCTAGGAAAAGATGAGATTAAATATAACACTGCATGTAAAATGGAAAAATATAATACCAGATTTCAAACAAAAGGAATGCATTGGGTTTTATTTTGCTTTTAATATTTGGTATTTTTCAGAAGATATATTAACCAATATTAAACTTTTGGTCTTAGATATTTGGTGAACACTCTCTGTAGAGTAGTTCTAACTAACATATCATATATAGAAATTTACAATAGGAGAAAATGCAATTAATGTTAGCTCTTTTAAGAGAATTAATGTGACATAAGACCACCTTGTCTTCTTAACAATTGATTTTTATGATTATATAAAATGGTTCACATCAGCATACATCATGAAAACTGTAGAAGTTTGTTGTGAGTGTACTACTAACCTGTATGCCCCCACCCCCACCCCTGATATTAATATACCTACTTCATTGATACAGGTCAAGGGCACACAGTAGGTGCTCAGTAAATTATTTGAATGTGAAAGTAAATCAGAGGAGTGTCCATTAGATTATAGGTACTTTCCCTTAAGCAGTACTTTCCAGCTATAAATATAGTGCCTAACCTTATTAAAGGTTTATAGTGATAAAAATGAGCCTTCATAGAGGAAAAAACTTCAAGGATACAAATGTTAAGTTTCATGAGTTCAAAATTCACTTTTTGAAACAGTGTTTATGTGCTTTCTTTATAATTTTCTAGGACTTGACAATTAAAGGATAGTCATACACAGGGTTTTAATTGTGGGCTTTTTTTCATACTTTAAATTTCTGCTGTAGGGACATATTTGAATTTGAAATATCCATATAAGATAGCAATCAATAAATTGGGGATAAGTAGTGACTATAAGAATGGACCCGGAGTTGGAAATTTTCAGATAACAAAAGAACAAGCCAGGCAGATTAGCCCAATGTGGAGGCTTCCCTTCATACTCTGCATACTTTCCCCCACTACAATACTTACTTCTTGCATTGGGGAAAAATGCGATCCTAGCCTTGCTAACTGTTCTTCCAATTCAGCAGTATATGGAATATTCCCAGGCTTTGGTTTCTAGAGCTAGTCAAAATGCAGTGTGTAAGAAACCCTGTATCACTCGATTCCCCTACAGCTATCAACTGAGTAAAGTGCCCAAGGTCATTTTCAAATGTCTGTAAAACATTATTCTTTCTCTCTAGCTGGAAGACTAAGAGTATTACTTAAACGCAAAGCTGTTTACTTTTCCACATGGAATGCCTGGGGTCCATGCTATGTACAGAACCACAGACTCCTTTCAAGTTTTATTTCTTTACTAAAGTTTCTAATGAGATCTTGTTCCTAAAGGAAAAAAAAAGAAAGAAAAAGATAGTGGCAGTTACATGTTACTTCATTTCCTAGGCCCTAGTTGTTAAAGAACAGGAGAAAAGTTATTCTTGGTTTCCAAAGTTAATCTCTGCATTGGTCTACCACAGCATATATAGGATGTATGCCCACAAAAGTTTTTTTTAATTTAAACTCACCTTGTAATGTGAAGTGTGGTTTTTCCAGTTGGGGGACAGCAGCTACCTGTCGTGGAGGGGGAAGTGGGGGTCTGGTGCACAGGAGTGGCTCTCTTGAGTTATCTTCTGGATTGCTTTCAGGAATGAACACATACAAGTCATCATACTGGTCCTCAGAATTCCCACTGCCAACCTCTGGTGGGCTTTGCTCAGCCTCCATGCCTGGTTCATTCTCTTTTTCTTCCTCTTCTGTTTCATTTGCCTCAGCTCCTTCTGCACTTGGTCTGTATGCCTGTCCACTTTCATGATGAAATGCTGTGTTCTGTGCAGCTGTTTATGATAAGGATTGTATTATTTCATTTAAACCCACCATCTGGAGGCATTTCATGTTTTATAATTTCATACAGAATTAGTAGTGCTGCTAATAAAACTTTTATGAACTGATGTAGTGGAAAGCGGACAAATGCATGACTTTGGTGGACAGTCATTTCTGGGCCTTTAAAATATTTACTAAATGAATAGTCAAAGCTTCCATTATTATCTTGGTACCTCAGTACAAGACATGCTCATGCATATAATAATATTCTGATCCTCTAGAGTTATTGTTTGAGCAGATTCATATATTTGATAGCATTATTGCATTTTCATTAGACAGCAGCATAACTGACCTAATAAAATAAGTAATAGTAAGTGATAGAAAAGGCAAGGGAAAGAGAAAGAAACAAACCTTGACTTGCATGTATATAATGCAATAAAAATGAATCTGTGACTCTTACATAGTTATAAGAACATATTTACTGTGTGAATTCTTGAAATATTACTTGTGAAAAAATGTTAATATGTTTTACAGGGAAGCCATCCAAATCACATTAGTAGGTAGATCTTTCTGGGACTCAGTTCTCTCATATATAAAATAGCTTCAATCCTGAAACTTAACCAAATGATCCCGTCAAATTCCCTCTACTCTAAGAACCAACATTCCATTGTTACTTTTTATACTGTACAAAATAAATGCTCTTAATCACTCAGGAAGAAAAAAGGGGAAAAAAAGATATAAAGCAATAATGTTAAACTTTAAACAAAAAAAACTTTGATTACATTTTCTTTATTAAAAAAACTACTCTAAAAAAGGTTTCAAAATATTTTTAAACAAATTTTGGACCTCTAGATTGCAGAGAATATGTGAATCGTTGCCATTGTCAGTGTAATAGAAAAGCAAATAATTGTTTTGAAATGAAGCTAAACTATAGCTAAAGAAACCAATAGCAGAGCACAGAGGAGGAGGATTTTTTTTTTAATGAAAAGAAAACTGTATAAACTTTTTAGCAACAGGAGAAAAATTAGTTATGTGGAAAAATCAAGCCCATGATGGAACCCCATATTTCTACATAGATTTTTCTTTTTTATTTTCATCTCTTTCACATGAGAAGGATAAAAAACACAACTTCCAGCATTAGAACTGCAAACCAAGATTATTTCGTTAACAGCCTAGCTAAGCAGACAGACATTCATTCTTGGTGTTTTTTGCTGCACAGACGTCTCTGCACAGATACCTCATTCAGCTTTCTACCCCTAATACCAATCACTGAGCCTAAAATAAAGTAGTCTCTAAGACTATTGATGGTGTAGATGATGGAATGACTAAAAAGAAATTATTGCTCAGGCCAGGAAAGGGTCTTCACTATTTCTGTCTGGACAAATCAAGCATTAACTTGGAATTACCTCCACGGTAAAGGACATTATTGTAGCCACCCTTCTGTTTATGTAGGTCAGTGTATCTTAACACTGACTAAGCAGCAGGGTCTCTGTGGTGCTTGTCCAATATGCCAAGGCCTGGGATCGGCTCTAGAGAGTTGAATTTATTGGGCCAGTGGGTTGTTAGCAAGCTTTGTGGTAATTGTGATACCAAGACATGATTGAAAACTACCAATTTAGGGTGTCCCTAAGTCCCCACCTCTCCCATGAAAGAAGGTTGAGTCACACAGAGTTTCATATTGAGGAAAGTCCCCAGTTCCAAACCATCTGCACAAATGAGGTTGTTCTGTACAAAGAACTGAGATAATGATTTTTTTCATTGCAAGCAGTTCTTCTGAGGATTAAATGTCATAATGGATACATGGTCATTATCAATGATGGCTTTATTATCAGTTTTACTCTCATTAAGAATGATAAAACACTGTTATAAAATGTGGTGCATTAATTCATTCTCTTGACAATTAGCATTTTTCTGTATTCCGCAATAATGTTTGAAAGGATTTCACTGATTTTGCCAAAGTGTACAAGGTAAGGCATTGCATTTCAATGTATCTTCTATTGGATTTTCAGGTCACCCTATCATTTGAATACTAGTAGACAATAATATTTAATTGGGCACCTACCATGTGCTGTTACAGGTGCTGGGGCTACAAAGAAAAAAGTGTACAAAACAAGTCCTGATCCTTTTCAACATATAATCTAGAAGGGGGCACAGGCAATAAACCAACAACCAGATAAAGGAGATGAAATGTTCAAATAAATGCAATGAATAAAAGGAGCAGGTAAAGGGAAATTGAGAGTGATGGCAGAGAAAGGGATCATAATCTGGAGGAAGAAGTGAGGAACCAAACTGTATGGATATGTGGAGGCAGAGTGTGCCGAGGGGACAGAAAGGGCAACTGCTTTGAGGCAGGGCATCCATGGTGTGTGAGAGGTCACTGTGGCCATTAATGAGTAAGAGAGTGGTTGGAAATGCTACCAGAGATTATGTATGGCCTTATAAATGCTGATAAGGATTATGTATTTTACCATGAGTATGATGGGAAGGCATGGGAGGATTTGGAGCAAAAGAATGACATGTTACTTTAATTGCTTTGTGAAATATAGAGTATAGAAGCAGCAAGTGTGGAAGCTGCTACTGCTGAATTTCTTAAAAACAATACTGTCTAAATTCTATCATCCAGATAATCCTTTGTGGACAAGGGCTTGGGGACTGTCTTGGGCATTGTAGGATATTTAGCAGCATTCCTGTTCTCTTACCCAATAAATACACCCCATCCTCCCTGGGTAGTGATAATCAACAATGTCTCTATTTATTGCCACATATCCCCTGGGTTGGGGTTGGGGATGCGAGCAAAATAGTCCCCAGTTGAGAACCACGGTGCTACTGCCATAATCCAGGGGAAAGCTGATGGTAGCTGGACTAAGAGAAAGGACAATGAAAGCAGTGAGAAATGGTTGAAACCTGGCTATATTTAGACGAGAGAGTCAACAGTACTGGCTGCAATTGAATTGAGAGAAAGTAAAAGGAAGAGTTACTTCAAGGGTTTGGACTGAACTGAGCAAAGGAAGAAGTGAGTTTTCATTTCCTGAGATGGGGAAGTCAGCAGGTGGAGCAGGTTTGGAAGTAGCGGGAATAAGTTTTCAGATTTGGGAATGTTAAGTATGAGATGTCTATCACTCCTGCTGGTAAAGATGTCAAGCAAGCAGTTGTAAATCAATGAAGTCTGGCAGAACGGGTAGCCTTTGTACATGTGTAGGAACACTCTGAATTAGTCTTCAGACCATAGAATATAAAATTACAACCTATTAGAGCCAGTGAAGTCCTTAGAGTGTCCTTGTCCGAACTTCTCATTTCACAACTGAGAAAACTAAAGCCTCAAAGGAATGTAACTTTGTCTAAATGAAAAAAAAAAAAAAACAAAAAAAACAAAACCTGAAAAACATAGTTGTCAGGTAGTCAGAATATTTATATTAGCCCAACTTGTGTATTTCTTACTCTGGGTAAGAAATCTGCTGTTTGTTTGATTATTAAACTGGGAACTTATTAGAAGAATTTAAATCAGTAACATAATATAGTATCTCTGCCATATTATAAATTATAATTCAGTCAGTTAATTAAATACCTTCCCACATTCCCTTCGATTTTACCTTTCCATTTATGTATAGCATACAGGACAACTTACCAGGAGGATATGTAGAAAATGAGATAATATCATCTTCATAGTCATTTTCTTGCTCATTATTTCTGCTAATTTCTTGGATCTAAAAAAAAATTGAATGTAATTTTCAATAATATGCATTAATCTTAATACATCTGGATTTCTACACTTTTTATAGAAAGCTGATTCTTGTGGAGATAAGAAATAGTTTTAAAGTTTTCATTTGAATACTTTAACTTGATTATAGCACATATCCTACTTATTATATTTGTATAATATGCAATTGTTCAATAACACAGGAAGTATAACTGTGGCAGTAGAGCATTTATAATAAGCAATAAATTGATTTAAAAATGAAACATTGCAAGTGCTAAGATTGAAAGTATCCCAAGATTCAAAGAAATTTCATAATGAAATTGAAGTGCAATAAAGAACTTCTGGATAAAATTGAAAACAATTGGTTTCCTTAAAAACCATGTGCTTTGATTCCTTTTAACTTTCTATATCTTTTACCAGTTCAAAAGAGATTTTGAATTACATCAAATATTATACTAGAGTGAAGGACAATGAATTTATAAAGTGGCATATTTTCACTCTTTAAAAGAAGAAAGAAACCTAATAAACGAATTTTTTTTCTTTCTTTCTGAAATCAGTTCCAATATAATTGGAAGGGAGAATTACTGAAAAACTACAGAAAACTGTTATGTCTGGAATTGCTAGTCTTTGTTCATAACTTCTGAAGGAGACATGGCATCTACAGTTGTGGTACATATTGGTGCCCACAGAGAAAGCTAAATAATGCCAGCGACCGTTTTTCTGTACAAAGCATCTAGGGAAAGGGATGGAGCTCGGTTGCATTTAACATGGATCACATTTTGCAACAATGAACTCTAAGGGATTACGCAAATGATTTATGCTTTTGTTCTTAAGTAAAATTGATTGAAATGATTAGGTCATGTGTTCTGCTTTTGGAATGTCCCTTTAAAAATTAGAAGCAATATTAAAGCATTATTAAATTTATAGCAGCTTGTTATGCAAAGGTATTTGACCTGCATATTAACTTTATCAATTTGATTTGCCACCACTTTGGCCAATGTGAGATAAATGGATTTTTTTTTTTTCCAAATAATGCTATCCACAACTTTACAAAAGGTAAAACAGTCTTTGGTTTCAGTGGTATCTTGAAAAGAAAAATCTTTTTAGTATTTTTCAGTGAACCTGATGTAATAACTTATTTTCTATTTAAATCATTTTTCTTCTTGGTGGGCTTAACCAGATGCTATTATGAAAAATCATGTGTTTTTTACTAGGTGGATGGACATGATAAATATTTATTTGTTTAAGTATTAAAAGTATTACTTTAATATAGCAATTTTTTCTAATTAGCCCAATTCTTTGTTCCAATCAGCCTGATCTATATATTTTATAAGGTAGGTCAAGAATTTTAAGAAAATTCCATAATATCCTTCAAACCATATCAAATAATTTTTACTAGTTGAATAACAGGAATAGTTTTCAAAGATCTCAATAATTATGTGAAAAATGCTGTATACTGTTCACAAGCCTGGGCATATGAGCTCAGAATCACTAGAAATTAATAAAAGAGACATTGGGCAAGTGTTGTAGGTGTATGTGTATATGTGTGTGTGTACTGAAGGTGAAACCTAATGGAATCATAATTTTTATCATATGACATTTGTACAAACACTCCCAAACCCAAAAATGTCTTAAAGGAAACACTTCCAAATTTTAAGAATGGCCCATTTTGACTGATTTGAGCACTCTCACAAATTTATGTACGATAGATATTTTGTATAATTAGGCTGTCAGAGAGTACTTGTTTTCTCAGTAAAGGAGCTTTGGAAAAATTTACACTTAAAAACAAGTATTCCTTAGTTGGTTTCCTTACTCTTACAATCATATTTATTTTGAAGAGCACGTTAGGTCTAATGATATGATAACACTCCAATAAAATCAATGATGGCCTAAAGAAAAGTATTCTGATGTCTCATCACCTAATACTTGGCTGTGTAAAGTAGTGGGCAGAATATGGACTTTTGAGTCAGACAATCTAAGAACATATCACAACTCTGTTATTTGTCAGCTCTGTGACATTGGGCAAGATATTTAACCCTGAACCTCAATTTTCTATCTTGAAAAATGTGGATAGCAAAATGTACATCATTAGATTGCTGGGAGAGCTAAATTAGAATAAAGTTAAAAAAAAAACATATTACCTCTACTATGTAGTGAGTGCTCAATACATATAAGCTATACATATTAGATTTTCCTTAATCCTATATAATATAGAACTACTTTTAAGCAAGCATGATGGCCTCATCAGTTTGAAGGGGGGAATCAATCAATAATAAAACAATAATAATTGAATTTATTTATTTTCAACCATGTGCCTTCAGATATTTTGCTGCAACAAAAAAAGAACTGGGATATAGACTATCTGTCGTAAGTGTGGTAGTCAGTATTTTGTTTAAAATACTACTAAAATTTACAACTAGTAGAGATGTTAAGAAGCAGTAAAAGTATATTTAATAATTTAATACATTTCTTCTGAGGTTAGAATCTGGCTCTATTCATTCATTTGCCAAATATTTCTGCAAGCCTACCATATGTTAAATACTCTGTTTAAGGAAAATAAGAGAAAAAATTTTAAAAAGAAACAAAATCCCTGCTTTCAAAAAATCATATTTTAATGAGAGAGGGAGAAACAATAATAAAATATTTAGAATATAGTATAATAAGAACTGGAAGCAGAGGAGTTACAGAGTTTATTTTTACTTCACAGCAGCAAATGAATCCTTACAAGTGAAATGGAGAATTAAGAAATAGATAATCAAGGCAAAAGTTTTATTCATTTTTGGGGGATTGGGGAGGTTGGATGACTAAATTGTCTCTATAATTGCCTTGATTTCCATTATCTAAATAAAAGATCCAGCTTAAACCACAAAATCTATTATTTGAACATGCTGAATGTAATATTCCAGCCCACAGATAGTCTCTGCAGTACACAGTGTTTAATGAAATTATAATCATTTGTGATCTAAGATAAATTAAAAAGAGAACTTCTTGGTGACTGAGATATCTAAAGTACCACATGGCTTTGGCATCTGGTCCTGTACAAATTAATTGATCACAATAATCTGATTTTGAGTGAGTGAACAAAAACAATCTTCTTATGGCAGTTGGTTTCCAATCTTTTTATGAGATGCTGAAGACATTATAATTGACCTAACTATGCCCAACTTTCATCACTGTTAATTTTAAATTATTTTAATCAGTTTTTAAAGCACATGGCATTCTGCATAATGAGAATAAGGAGATGAATATGTTTTAAGAGTAACAAATTGACCATGTAATATTTTACATATTACCCCCAAATGAATGCACAAGGCTGTAGAATCCATATTCCAATGGAGATTAATAAATATTATTCTTACTGAATGTTAAGAATAATGAACAATGTGATACTACAGTCATGAATCATAGCAAACATCAAAACATTTTTCCCCCAAGGGCACATGGTAAGAGCCTAATCTCCATACTCTACTGACATTTCTTAAGAAAGTTTGTTTTTCCTTAGGTCATCTAAGAATATGGTCTGGAGTCAGATTCACATAATTTCCCATGAAAAGTTTCTCTTTATTTTATAGAAATTAGAGTCCTGAGTGTACAATTTAAATAGGAACTCCATCCATGGTTGGGAGAGAAATGAAGAAGAATAAAATAGATTTGGAGGTGTTAAACTCAGGAGAAAAAAAGTGAACATTTTCCTTGGTAAGAATAAAAATTTAACTGAAGAATGTGAGGATGTATGATCCATTTTTTTTTTTTTTTACAGAATCTTCCTATAGAAAATTAAAGTAGTGAAAAGATACTTTCACCAGATGGACAAAGTCTAGAAGTCTCATTTTGCACAATGAGAAATTCAATTTTCTAATTGTGATAAAAAAGGACAATCTGGTGAGGTGGAAGGAACAGTTACCATGGGGACAAGCAATGGTTATGCCTGTTAGTTGGTATTAAGAGAGAAAGAAACAGCAGGCATATTGAGATCTATCTCCTCAAATTTATGGGAATAGATTAGAAAAAATTGCCTTCCAAAAAGTTCATTGATTTTTTTCTTTTTTTTTTGCTTTTGTGGCTGGTAGGTATCTTGTTTTGACTTCAGCTGGTTGACTGTGTTCCACTCCATCCTGTCAACACCTTATATTTCCTTACTCTGAGGCCACCCTCCAGCTGATCTCCTGAGGTGGTGACCCTGAGGGGCTCTGGCCCTGGTCCTGATAGCTCTTTGTCTTAATCTCTGCCCATGATGCAGCTCTAACTTCAGTTGTAGACTGCAGGCTTGTACACCTGCCTCTTTAAATACATTCTAGTTCTATTTTGGTAGTGCTTATTTCAAACCAACCCTAGTTGTGACTAGTTCTGTGAGATACCATCCATAGCCTTGGTTTGACTTCAGCCATCTCTGTCACTAAAATAAGAATGATAAAATTAGAAATCCATTCCTTGGTTGGGATTATGATTGCAAATATGAAATCTAGCTACCTTTGTTTAAAATTATGGAACCCCAAACCTGAAAGGAACCTGTGGAGAATAACTACTCGACCCTCATTTTCATACACTGATACAATACTAAAACGAAGTGTTGCACTAAAACTGTAAACAATTTTAATTAAAGCTTCATTGATCCCAGAATGGTATTCAGAACTCAAAGATTTCAAAGAGAATGAATTTCTGCTTCAGGTGATTTTACCATAACATAAAAACACTGAACCCTGCAAAATTTTAACTATGTTCTCCAGATATGTCTTCTAATGTTTTCAAGCATGACAATTACAATCAACATTGGTCAATCAGTCAATAACTATTATTAAGTGTTTTCTATGTGCATAATACTAGGTAAGTTTCCAGGGGTATACAAAAGTTGTAAGCATAATATGCTCTCCAGATGCTGAATATGTACCTGGAAAAATAAAAGTGAAATGGATGAAGCATTTGTAGACTCTGGTTTGACTAGAGGTGAAGAAGTGTGAAGTCATTCTACGTTGGAATAACTAGGGCTGGGTTTTAAAGGTTGGGTAGAATTTTGGAGATAAATCCTGAATCTAGTCCTAGCAGCAACTGCATGTCATGTTTATTGTGTTAGCGGATGAATAAACAAATGAATGGACTGGTGGAAGATGAAAGAGTGTAGGTGCTCTTGGTATGAAGAATGACACAAACAAAAACAAGGCTGAGCAGACCATACATAGCGGCAAAGAGAAAAATCACCCAATCTAAGAGGCAGATGATTTTTTTGGTAAACAGGTAAATTTTGATAGGAAGAATGAAATCAACATTTGCTTATTATATCCCCATTGTGGAGTATTGGAATTATCTCTATATGATAATGATGATGATTTTGCTATTAACCATCCCATCCATCAATACATATAGGTTATAGGCTTAAGAGTTAAAGTTCAGGAGTATAGTCAGACAGATCTGGATTCAAATCTTACTCTCCCATTAAACTCCATGAGTTTAAGTATGTTCTTTCTGGGCCTTAGTGGATGCAAAAAAGAGCATAAATGTAACTTACCCCAGAGTTATTGTGAAAATTCAATGAGATAATACTTACAAAGTACCTAGCATGGAGCTTGGCACATAGGAAGCACTCCAGAACTGTTAGCTCTATTCTCTTTATTAAGACCATATTTTATTTGAAAGAATTTTTATGTTGCCCTGTTTTTTTCAAATTACTGTCTAAATTATGTTTTTAAATTGGTTTAAATGATGTCACAATTTATATTCAATGATAAGGTTTAGTAAAGATCAGTTGTGTTAAAGCTGGAATATAAAAAATAAAAATGAAGTCTTCTCCAAATAGTGTTTTTTCTAGCTTACTATGATTTAAAAAAATGATCCATATTTTTAAGTGTGAGAAATTCAAAAGACAGATGCAATGATGGGCCAATATTGGGTCATTTAAGTGAGTGGAAATTAAGCAGAGCTTCTGGGCATGGTTGTGTGGGCTATACACCAAAATTCCCAAGGGACACCAATCCCCATTCCCACAGACTTGATTTGTAAGGCATCCTAAGAGCTGGGTTTCAGCAGAGTTGTGTGTGCGTGTGTGTGGCGGGGGCAGGAGGGGGGGAGGGACTCAAATAATTCTTCAAAATGCTTAAGTCCCAAATGACTTATATTTGATTTTACAATGTTGATATATATAACAAGAAGGACCTGTTTAGGGTAATATTAAAATTAAGCATAAAATGATGTGAGGGAAGGCAGGTGCTAACTCTGAAGAGTCTTACTCTAGGAAGAACCAGAAGTAGGGCTGGAGAAATTGGCCACGGATGAGATACAAAGTTGACATGTGAATAATCAAGAATTGATTAAAGAACTTGGCTAGATATGAACCTTTGATTACTTCATTCAACACTTCAACTCTGGTTTTCTTTTCCTATGAGATCAAAAGTATGCACCAGACAGTAAGTAGCATCTAGCTTTGCTATTGAGCATTCTAAAATCTTGAAATCAGTTTTAGTTTCAAAACGATAAGTTTAAAAAAGCATGTTTGTAGAGAAAATACAAAGTATCATATCAAAAGTATAAATCGCTATGTTGTTTTAAATACCTTAATCAAATCAATAAAAATGCTTTAATTTTGTGGAAAACTAAGTAGAAAGAAAATAATGTATGGGTTTACATGTTTCCAAGTTGCCAGGATGGAGTTAGTATAGAGGTAGTCAGATTTACATTTTTGTTGATAATAGCCAATTTTTTTCCTTTTTTTGAGATTTTTTTCCTTTTTCTGAGTCAAAAAGAACCAATGGAGAATAAACAAAGTAATAAAAGGCTAGCGTTTTCATCAGCACAGTTGTTAGACCTTTCTTTTAGCTAAAAAGAGGCACAAATGGTTTCTGAAGCTTTATCTAAGCCAGAAGCAAACATAAAATAACACTTAGAGACCCAGTAATTTCCCATAAAGGTTATATTCTTCAGTTGTTAGATAATAAGTGTTATTTGACAAATGATACAAAATAACCTTTAGTTTATATTACCAACCTATCAGAAAACTAGTATTTTTGACAAATTAAACAATTTTTGAAGCTTATATTGTTGCAAATCCATTCCCAATGAGTGTTTTATGGGTGGAATAATCCCTGATTTCCAGATACAGATTAGAAGGGTAAATTCTTATTGATCAGAGGAACATTTAAAACAGGAAAGCTCTGGCCTCAAATCCTCAACTTGAGACAGTTCCCATGAGAGAAAGTCACTATAAATAAAAGCATGAGATACACTGATTTCATATATGTGGATTCAATATTTTTAGATGCAATCAAACACACAAAGTACCCTAAGTATTTTTCCCTACCTTTACAATTTTACATTTAAATTCTGGAATTTAACTAGTAATGATATCTATACCGTTGAGTAGCAAAGCAACATCTCATAACCAGAGAAACTTCAGACACACACACACATACACATGTATCCTCAATGAAAAATTTTCCTATTAAAAGCCACAATTTTCACCCCATTCCAGTTCATCAAATTCCACTCAAATCATATACCTATGTGGAGACCTTTTACATTCCATTTAAATTTGATGAATACTTTAGTAGTATGCATGCTATTACCTACATACAGATCTATTCAAGGAAAATCATTTCTAGACAAGAAACGCATTTTCAAGCACCAAAATAACCAAAAGTGTAATAGAATAAATTTGATAAGTTGATAATAGAATGAACCTGTTGGAAATAAATTTGCAGTGCACTTAAGGTTAAATGAAATGGAAAATTTTTCTGGTAGAAGAAACATCATTGTTATTTAAGAAATATACTCCCCCCACACCCACATGAAAAATCAAAATAGAAGAGAATCAATAAAACCAAGAATCTCAGTTTGGAAGAAAAAACATTATTTTCTTCACTCAGAAATCTGAAAGCTTTTAGCTTGTAATAATGAAATAAATTTTATTTTGTGGGGTCCCCAACAAAGGCACTCAGGGATTGCAGTCTGTATTCTAGAATTACAGTACAATGTGCCTCATCTCACTTCATTCTGCCATTAAGAATTGCAAACCTGCTTGTTTTTTAAACTTTGAGTGGTTTATTAGGCAGATCTCAGTCAATTGTGAAAATAGTCTTTAATTTCATATCTATTACAAAAAGAAATCAGAACCAGTCTAATGGAAATCAGACTACATCTAAAATCCATTTTAATCTGTAAGTAACTAATGTGAGTATGTAGCCTTGCACAAAATTTAAATAAGTTTGACTAATGCATTTTACCTTAAGCTTTGCCTTTATGAATCTGTGGAGAGACATTTTTCTGGTTCTAAATAGACAGCCATTCATTTCTAAGATTTAGGCCATACCATTTGACTGAAAGATGATTTCACAGTAGGATATGTGTAAGTTTGAAACAGTCTCTTTAAATAAAAAAAAAAAAGTTCATATGCCAATAAGAAGTGGATTTAATATTATTCATTTTGTCTAAAGTACCTCTGAAACTGTTTAGGGTAAAATTCTGTAGTAACCAACAATGACTTAGCATACAAACATAATTATTGAGTCAGTGGGTCATCTAGTTTTCTAACATTACATGTTAATGCTTTGTCTTGATATTTGAACCTTGTACATTGTTAGAGACCATGTAATTAAAACAAGATAAGGATTGAGGTACTTTATCTGGGATTTGCACTTATTAGCACAGCTTAGCTAAGTGCATGAATATAAACTTAAATATTCTGCCCAGTGTTTGAATGCATTTTGAAAGTTTTGTAAAGACATATTCTTCACCAAAAAGTTGGGCTGTTCAGAAACTCATCAAACTAAAGCATTGTCAACTCAGGTACAGTTTAATCTCTAGAGAATCACAACAATGGCAGAGGGACTTTATTTTTTTTTTTATTTTTAAAGCACTTATTGAGAACCTACTAAATATCAGAAGCTAGATTAGGCAATGGAAATATAAGGACTATAAGGAATACAAATTTCTCTCGTATTCACAGACAAGCACATACATATTTATGATTCATATGTTGGGGGTAATAACAACAATACCAACAGTAATATCATTAATAATACTAATTTACATAGTGTTTCTTATGTACCAGACACAGTTCTGTAACTATATTAACTTATTTCATCATCACAACAATTTTAGATTAGGTATACTATTGTAATCCTAATTTAATGAATGAAGAAATAGGCACAGAAGGGTTAAATTTTTGCACAAGTTTACACAGCATGTATCACTTATTACAGATCCAAAACAGCAGGGAAAATAAGTACCTAGGAGTACTATAACTTGATTCATAGAGATTCATAAGAGAGAAGGTTGAAAAATTTTTGCAAGAAACACAAAGCCTTAGGATGATGGCATTTGAGAGATTTCTGAAAGTTGATAAAAATGTCAAAAGTCAGGACAGAGGCTGGGGCAGGGCATCATGGACAATCAAAGCATCATAATCAAAGTGTGGATGTGGGAAAGCATTGCTCATGTTCGGGAAGCCATGAATTGTCCAGCTAGGCTTGAGGATAGGACAATGGACATCTGTCTGTGGGGCAAAGGCAACCACAGTGGTAGTGTTCTTATCTTCTCACCCCTCTCCAGCATTCAGGTCAGGCAGCCTGGCGTCCAGCCGTCAGTTAATGCTGCCTTCTGAGTGCACTGAGATAAGTGCAGTATCTCCTGTCTGAGTTACAAGGAAATGGAAGACACACTCTTAGTCCCCAAAGAAGAGCTGAGCAAACAGAACTCATGGCATTTGAAAACATAAGCAAGGAATCAAAAAACCGTATCATAACTATATGGATGCTGATAGAGGAGTGCTAGCAGAGGTATTGGGAGAGAAACAGGTAAGACTGAGTAAAGATGGCTCAAGGTTTTCCTATTCATTTTTCTCTGATCCCCTGCTGGCACAAGAGCTAGGTATTTTTTTGAGAAGCAGGAGACAGCTATATTTTTACATTTGGCTTGGATACAAATACAGTTAAAGTCTCTTATAAATGTTTCTTGTGTTCTGAGAAATGAAAAATGGGATGAATGGAAATATGGTATAATCAGAGAATGTTGCTTTAGGCCCAGTCTGTTAAAAAAGTGTTGTAAGATGGAAATGTTACAAGGAAGAACATATGGGTTTTACAGTAATATAGTTTGATAACTTAATGGGCTGTGTCTGCTTGGTAGCACAGAATGAAAGCATTTCTGGCTGTTCCTTCTAAATCTACCTCAAACAATATGTAATTATCCATTAATGTATTTATATCAAAAACAGGAAAATGTAGGCTGAGAAATTTTTAATGACATGTTCATGGCCACTGGCTGAGGTGAGTTTCTTCTAATCCAGAATTTTTTCCACAGCACCTTTTTCACATATATGTGATATATATATCTAGAAGCTCTACCCTCTGTCTTATTGTGAAATAATGAGAGAGGCAGTTCTATGATTTAAGATCTTAATTACAGTTCTCTACATTAAAAAAGCAATTAATCATTTTTAAAGCAGTTTTACATATACCACGGTCCTCATATCAACACTACAGGGCAGGGAGAGAGAGTTCTACAGATGAAGAGATCAAGATGAAGACGTTGCTTTGCTCACAGTTCATGGCAAATAATGCAGTCAGATTCAAATCCAGAATAACTCAGGGTTTTGGAGGTCATATCTTTGGGACCCAAGTCCAGTGCTGTTTACACTACAACGTGGAACTTCCTTCCCCTGCTAAACCATCCGCAAGTGTAAAGATAAAATTAAATAGACACGGTAAAAGAAAATAGATTTTGGAAATGAAACTTTTTACTCCATGAAGACATCATGTTTGACTACAGCTTAAAGTTCTTCTATTCTAGAAATGAGAACAAAGTTTGAAAAATTTATGTTGGTGGTAAAAATAAATTTGAAATTCATATCCCCCATATTTGAATATTGCAATATTCTGAAAAATAAGAGAGAAAATTATGGAGTTAATTCAACAAAATCTAGTAATCAATGAAAATCATGATATGCAGTTCAGGATGAAGGGTGACCATTATGAGTTTAAAGACCGAGCAATCCCACTACTAGGCATATAGTCAAAAGAACTGAAAGCAGGGACTTCAACAAATACTTGCACACCAATGTTCACACTGGCATTATTCACAATTGTGAAAAGATGGAAGCAACCCAAGCATCCATCAACCGACGAATGGATAAATAAAATCTGGTATATGCGTAAATGGAATATTATTCAGCTTATACATGTGACAACATGGATGAAGCTAAAAGACATCATGTTGGGTGAAATAAGCCACACACAAAAGGACAAATGTTGTATGATCTCACTGATTTGAAATAATTAGAATAAGTAAATTCATAAGTCAAGAATATAGCATATAGGTTATCAGGAGACATGGTGGGGATAGGGAATGGGAAGAAATGTTTTGGAATGATAGAAATGTTTTGGTAATGGATGGTGGTGATGGTAGCACAATATGGTGAACATAATTAACAGCACTGAAATATATATCTGAATGCAATTAAAAGGGGGAAATGTTAGCTTGTATATATGTTAACAGAATAAAAAATTTTAAAAGTATCCACTGAAGTACACCACACAATCCATAAACCCTAAGTTAAACCATGAACTATAGTTAATAGTACAATTATAAAAATATCATCAATTGTAACAAATGTTCCATACAAATGCAAGGTGTTAATAGTACAGTGGTATATGGGAATCTTATATTTTATGCATGACTGTCCTGTATACACACAACTTCTCCAATAAAGAAAAAGAATGATATCTTTGCATATTTCTGCTGATATTAGAAATGTCTGTATTTTATTGTCTATTTACCAGCAATTGAATTTCCAGAAAGTGTAATGCTTTTTAGAGGTGAAACATTTTTACAACGGGTAGACTTAACATATATTTTGATAGATGTAACAAAAAGTGAAATAAAAGTAAAAGTCCACACATTATAGTTACATTTGTCTAAGACTTGAAACAAGAAGATTAAAATTAACTTAAAATTGTGATTTCAGACTACTTTGTTTCCATGGTCCCCATCACCACAGAAAATTTTATATCTATCCTTTCTTTCTTATTTCCTGAATCTTTAGTCAACATTTCAAAGATAATCAAAACACTTAGCCTTTTATCACTGACTTGTCTCTGGAATATAAACTCACTGTTGTTTGACAGCCTCTGTAATCATGATCAATTCTAGTGCAAACCCTACTGATGGGTCATTTGCTAAAACAGAGGTGTCTGATCTGTGCTTGTTTCTTCTGTTACTTTTATCTGATCAAAGAATATCTGCCCAGACATGCATTACCACTTTATCAAATACCTAACATGTGGTGCTCCAGAAACTTCAAGTCTTAGGGATATTTTTCACACTTATGATAATTTACTGATTCTTTTCCAGACTTGTACATTAGTTGAATGCTCCCTTTCTTCTTCTTTCACTTTTTAAAAATGACTAAATGCAAACTACAGAAAGATGGGCATTTATATACTTAGTTAAGTTTTTATTGCATTCTACAACTGTAGCTTCATGAGACATTTTCTTTAGCTAAATAAAATAAGCTTGATTCAGGTGACCCTATGTTAACCTTTTGTGAATTAGAGTTGCACTAGTCAAAAAAGTGTGGGCCAGGTATACTAACAATTAAAATATAGGAAAAGGGACAATTAAATAGATCATATGTAATGGAAAGATTTTCTGTCAGGATGATTAGGGAAAAAATGAATTTAAAATTGTGACATCCTACCCAAAGCCACATAATAATTCATGACTGGGTTAAGAAATTCATGTCACATCTAATATCTATTTCTTGTTATGTTAAATCCATATAAGAAGGGACTGGAAGTTTCCAATTAAGTCTCTTGTTTCTACCTTACTCCATCCTGGAAAGAACAGTCTGGTGTATTGTGTTTTAGGAGATTAGCACCAAAGATAATTTTAAGATGACCATCAGTATCAGCTAGTGTAGTGGCTCTTTGCCCTGTGGGCCCATTAGATCATTTGGGGAGCTTTTATAAACTACTTATTCTCAGATCTCACCTTCATCTAATTAAATTAGAATCTCTAGAGGTGGGCTCCAGCCATTGGTCTTCATTAATGGCTCTGATGGGGATTCTAATGTGTATCCAGGATGAAGAACTACTAGGATAGTGATTACAAGCACAGATATGGAATCAGATAACCCAAATTCAAAGTGGCTCCCAACTATTGATGATGAACAAGTTATTTAACTTTTCTCAGCAATAGTTTTCATCTGAAAATCAAGTATCTTCTTTGGGTTGTCTCAAGGATTAGACTAACTAACTTTTGGCATATCTTAAGTACTGCTACTATTATGCAATGGGGGGGATATTCACCTCACGTATAGGTGAAGAGTGACAGCATATACCAAGCCCTGGCACTGTGTTTCTATTCTAGTACTCCAATATCTGATGGCATTCCAGATTTCCACTATCATATCACTTCCTAAACAAGAAACTAAATTTTTTCTTATTAGGCAATTTGGTATCTTCTTGAAGCAACAGAGCAGTGGGGTTAAAAGCTTGGAATCTGGAGCCAACATCCAAGTTCAAATCTATTAGCTCTGTGATACTGACCAAAACTTAACTTTTCTGTCCCTCAATTTGCTCATCTGTAAATTGGGCTACTAATACGTACACCTCAGAGGAATGTTGTGATGCATGAGTTAATACATATGAAGCATTTATTGTGTTCCTTACACATTGTAAGGGCTCAATAAATGTTATCCATCATGATGGTAATAATGCTAATAATGATGATGGTGGTGGTGTACTCCATTACCAAAGGAGACATCCATAGGTCTCTATTTTCCATGAGTGGAAAAATCTAACACCATGCCAACCAGGTCTTTCAATTTTTCTGGGCTGTTCTCCCACACCATGCCCATTAGAACCAAGTGCGGAGATTAAATTTTCAAGGACAAAGTTTATATCTACCTTGTTTCTCTGCTAGTTCATGTCATTAATGGAAGTAATGATTCAAATCCATAATCACTTTTTGAAAATAGTCTGAAAGGTCATGTCCTACTGATAGCTCACAAGTAGCATCTTCTTTGTACATACATTTGTTTTATAAATATTTCTTGATCATTTATCATAAGGTTATATGTGATCACAGATTGATGTTGGTGTTAGAGGAAAAATTAAGAGAATTCATAGATTAAATCTATGTTTGTAGTTCTTATATGAAAGCTTCTTTTGTGGGTTTTAATCAAAATGTTCTTGATCAGAAACCTTGAATAAAGAGACTTTTGAATTTCCCCAAGGGTGTTGAATATCATCTTTGAACATTTAATATTATTCTCTTAGCATCTTTAATCAATATTTAAGTTTTAAGAAATTTTGCATCACAGACATATCATGTAATTTACAAATTTACTAATTTTGATCATGACTATAGTTACTAATAACTAAAACATCTGTCATATCATTGTGTCAAGGGTCCAATTGGATATCACAATTAGCAGCTGATATTAGGTGCTTACAACTAAAACTGTGGAGGTACTTGTCATAAGGAATTTATTATAATGTATCTCATGTCTGCCAAAAGGCACATAATCTTTTATTGCTTTCTATGCTTTGAGTGTTTTAATTTTTCTACAAACAAGGTATTTTCACATGATTTTTGCTTGACTCAATGTGCCAAAATGTATTTGTATGAATATCAACTCCTGTACTTTCTGAAATAAATACTATCATGACCTGTTGAAAACACCTCAAGGCAAAGCAGGCAATTTATTAACTATGGCTTTTTGAGGCATCACAAGTTGTGTCTTGTGGAAGCAAATAAAATCTCCACAGCTGGCACTGCTGTTTTCTTAATATTTCACAGCCACCACCCAAAAATGCCCTTAGATGATGCTTCTAGCAATGGCTGGGTAATGAAAAAGAAATAAAATGCAGAGGAAAAGTGATTACAGTGGTGATATTTTCCATGGGATTGGAAATGCACATCTTAGGAACTTCAATAGCATTTTCTGTCATGCGCCAATTTTGTTATATATGGAAAAGAATGCTATTGATTTTTTCTTTAACTGATGCCTCAGAGTCCAGCCTGAGAGGGCATTTATGCTGCTGAATTTCTGGTCCTATATACTGAAGGTGGTATCCATTCATACATTCATTCATTTATTCAACAAATAGAAATTGAGCACCTATTATGTGTCAGGCAATATTCTGGATAATAAGGATACAACAGTAAATAAAATATGTTAAAGTGCCTGCCTCTGTGCAGCATCACTCTAGTGAGGGCAGACAGGTAATAAATGAATAAATATATAATATGCCAGGTGATTATGTTTACTATGGAAAAAAAAGAGGGAGATTTGGAGTATCAGAATGGGCTTGTTATTTATAGTTCAAGTAGTTCACATAATATGAATATGAAATTTATGTATATGCAGGTATTTGAACATTTGAACATGAAATATTTACATGTTACTATATACATGAATCATAGTGCCTCTATGTGACTTCTGAGGCTAGGTCATAAAAGTGGTATAGCCTTTCCCTGTCTCTCTCTTGGGATGTTCACTCTTGGACACAGATACCATGCAATGAGGAAGTCCAAAAATATGGAGCGCCTCACCAAATGGAGAGGAATAGAGGCCTCTAGCTCATAGCCCCATCTGAGCTCTTATCCCTGAGCTCCTAATTTCCAGACATGTGAGTGTTCCTTCTTTGAACGTGTATCCTCCAACCCTCTTTGGAAGTGCCCCAGCTGACATCATTTAGAGCAAGGATAAGCCCTGCCTCCATAGCTACTGACTCAAATTGTGGATTTTTGAGCAAAATAAATCATTTTCATGGTTTTAACCCACTCAGTTTTGGGATAGGTGATTACACTGCAATGTATACCAGGACAGTGAATACACATATGCATAACTATTTTGGTTAAAGCTCTGTTGAGTGTGTTCCTTTCAATTTTAAGATTAGATGCCCAATAAAACAACTCAAACTAAGTTGGGTGACTTGGGAAGGGAACCACTGGGCTGCATATCTTAGCTACCAAGAGAACCAACACAGCTCATTTCAGCAGAGTTACAGTCGCAGATGACTGTTAGATTGACTCCTGAGAGACGATCTGGACACTTTCCCTGGAACCGCTTTGGGTGCTGAGTCTAGGTTTTCTAGTGAAGTGATGAACCTGGAGTCAAAAACTGCAGATTGAAGCTGTGCAGATTAGAGATACAGAATTTTGAACAAGTCATTTAACCTCTTAGAGTTACTTTATATATACATATATATGTGTGTGTGTCAATATATTTACATTATTTTCTACCACATGGATTGTGAGGCTTAACAATGATAAATAATGGTAGTATTTTTGAGTGCATACTATGGGGTAGACATCATGCCATGTGCTTTTCACACATTATCACAGTTATTCTTCAAAACTACTCAATTTTTTAGGGACTATTGTAATCTCCATTTTTTACAGATGAAGAAACTGAGTTACAGAGTGATTAAGTAATTTGTCCAAGATCAAATACAAGTATTGGAGTGGGCTTATAAAACCAAGTGTCTTGGATAGCAGACTCATGCTTCTTAATCTCTATGTGGTATATCAAATGAAATCATATACATGAAAGATGTAAAGTGCTGAACATGTTTAAGTGAAAATGAAGCCGTATAGGATTGTACATATGGAAGAAGCAGAAGAGCTATAGAAAATGAAATGAGAGAGAATTTCGGAAAAGCTGTATGCTTCTGGCACTGCCCACATCATCTTTATATGTCGTGAAGCCAAAAAATGGAGGATTTGGGAGAGAGGCAGCCCAAATGCAGCCTTCCTGCCTGGAGCATAGGGCTTCAGAGAGATGAGTTGGAGAACAAACATAAAGGTAGGAAGCAAGGGGCTTCCTTGGAGCCCTATAATTACCCAGATAACATCTTGAAGCTCTGGATTTTGTTTCTAGAGCTTTGTGCTGGAGTGACTCAGGCAGTGACACCATGTCACCTAGTCTGAGTTCATAATGGATGATGCCCAATTTTTTTCCCTATTGGCTACTAGTTCACCCTCTCAGATCCTGAGACTCCTCCTTGGCTTCAGAGCCACTCTGGCCACAATTATTTTGTTTATCACACTTAACTCTTTATGGTCTGTAGCAACTCACTAGAGGCTCAAATCAATCTGTGGTTCACTGCCATCCTCACTCTGACCTTTAATTCTTTCTTTTTGTCATGGGTTCTTAAGCCTGTTTTCTTCTTGTTTTGCACTTTTCTATTATCAGTGGCCTTTAAGTGAAGAAGAGGTGTCAAAAGAAAAAACACTGTGTTTCTTAAGGGATTTCAGTACGTGTTGCCCAAGATCTTATTCAGACTATCTGAGCTCTCCTTGTCTGTGCTTGGGAATGTATGTGCTGCCTTTATTGGCACAGACTTCAGTGTTGCCCCTTTGATTTTCCAGAAACCAGCCTGGGACCACACACACTGCCTTTGTTCCTGTTTTGTGCCTTAGCTTTGGTGTTTTCCAAGGGTCCTGCAATCCACCATTAGTTTTTGCATTTGTCTTTTCCGTCTCAGCATTGACCTCAGCTATTTACCATAACCTCCTAAAAGATCACTTAGGGCTTAGTCTATCAGGTTGGAGCCCCAAATAACTACCCTGCTCCTTGAGAAATCCATATGTAAAAACACAATGCATAACCCCTATAAGCAACCCATTCAGTAGTTGCTCCTTTTTGTATTTGATCCTAGTCTAATCAATTGTCCAAGGCAGAAACCTGGACATTATGCTTGGAGCTTTCAACTCTCTCCTTTACCACTAAATCCCTTAAACACTTAAGCTATCAGCAAATCCTGTCAATTTTACCTCCTGGTCCAGGAACAAACTCATTGCTTACTTGAATTATTGCAACAGCATGTATCTATTTCCTTTTTTCCAGCTTTGCATACCTCTACTTTCTAATCCACAAGGAATCTAAGCTACAGCAAGAGAAATCTTCCTAAAATAAAAATTTAACTGCCACCCTCCTACCCTCTTACTTAACACCCTTCAATGGTTCTTCAATAGATTCAAAACAATGAAGAAAGAATATACATGGCTTAAAAAGTTCCAGGTTTGAACAATACATTCTATGCTCACCCAAATTTACAAGGTCTTTCATTATTTTGCCTCTTCAGCCTTTTCTCTAATTCTGTTTGTTTAAGCCTCAGAGTATATGAGCAATTTCCCTGAAAATGCTATTCCTTCTTTCACTTCTGGGTTTTTGCACATATTATTCCATCTATAGAGATCACTTTCCCCACTCTTTGTCTGGCTGACTCCTTCTTATTCTTCAGATTTCTCAAAAGATTTAGAAATCCTTTTCTTCTTTCCCAAGAATGAGATGTTGAGTTCTCATAGCATTCCATCTTCAGGTCTCTACTAGCACTTGTTCTATATAATTGTTTATTCATATGTTTGTTTCACCAACTGCTTGAAGTTAAGATAATGTTATTATGTTCACTGTTGTATCCTAGTACAAAGCACAGATTCTGGAAAATATTTCTTGGATGACTGAGTGATGAATAAATAAACAAACCTGAACTCTAGTAAAAAAAAGTATTTTTGAAGAGTAGCTATATATCTAGGAAGTTTAAAAATTGTTAGGTGAAGCTTCATGCTTTATTGACATCCATCCTCTCAGAAGGAGGGAGCGTTCATGTGAATTTGTTAAAATTTGTGTTCCTTTCTGAATCTGGAATAAGATGTATTCATGCTCTTTTGCATTGGTTTCATTAGCTTAGGAAACTGCAGCGTTGGCAGCCCCTGCTATGAATACCCTAAGTGGGAGCCAGAGAATTTCAAGATCCTTTCATGATGTAGTTCTATTTAGCTGGGAAATGAAGCTGGGAAATGAAGTAAGAATATTATTAGAAGTAGTTACTATTTGCCAATGATAGGAATAGTAACCAATCTATTGTGAGCTTCACTTTGGTTATGGAGAAGATGTAGTCAGTGATTTATATAAATGTTTTGGAAGATGTGATTTAAAACAAAATTATATAAACTTCAAAACATAAATGTTTCAGGAAGATTTCAAGAGCCTATGCATATTACAGAAAGAGCTTTTTACCATCGGACAAATTAACTTAATGAAAATAAACACTTTTTTTCTATACCTCAAATGAAGCTACTCTTAAAAAGAAAGCCATTTTCTTAAACAAACTAGGAATAGAAAGGAGGTGATCATAAAGTGATAAAAGATAACAACACCAACGAAAACCTTATAGTAAACATCATGCATAATGTTGCAACACAATGGCGTAAAAGAAGGCTTCTTGCTATCACTGCTTCTTTTCAAGATTGTTCTGGTGGTCTTAGTAAAATAAGGCAAGAAAAATAATTTGTCAGGATTAATAAGAATGCTTAGGAATGTTACTGGATACAAAACTAATACAAAAATCAATTGCATTTCTATATACCTTTGATAAAAACTAGAAAATGGGAACAAGTAAATATACCATTTAAATAGCATAAAAAATAGAGAGTTTTTAGGAACAAATGTGACAAAACATGTACAGAATGCAAGAACTGTATGTTGAAAATAATGAAATTTAGTTGAAAGATATCATAAAAGATCTAAATAAATATAGACATGGTCTACATCTGTCATTGATTAATCATAATAATCAGACCTGTTGTTCTTCCCCCGATGCTGTATCCATGACTTTTGTCATTTTACTCTGCAGTTCCACTCACTATAGAGGTGAAATCCATTTCACCACCAGCTTATATTGAGTCCAAGGATGTGATTTGTTGTGGCCAATGTGTGTGCAGTGGGCTGATCTTCAAAGATCTCACATACTACTCTCCAGACTTTGTGAATATGTTACCTTATATGGCAAAAGGGAATTTGTAAACGTGATTAAGTTAAGGATCTTTAGATAGGGAGGTTGTTTTGGATCATCTTGGTGGGCCTGATGTAATTACAAAGGTTCTTATAAGAGAAAAGAAGGCAATATGAAGACAGAGCTGAGAGCACTTTGAAGATGTGATCCTGCTGGCTTTAAAGATGGAGAAAGGGGTCAGGAGCTAAGGAATGCAAGGAAAGTGGGCAGCCTCTAGAAGATGAAAAAAGCAAGGATTCTCCCCTAGAATCTTCAGAAGGAATCAGCGCTGTGGTTATTTGACTTTAGCCCAGTGAAACTGATTTTGAACTTCTGCCCTCCAGAACTGTAAGAGAACAGACTTGTGTTGTTTTAAGCCACCAAATGGTAATTTGTTACAGCAGTAATAAGACACTGATACAGCGTGTAAACAGAGCTGCACTTGTAAAGGCTTAACAAAGTGCTTGCCTATTTCTATTTCTGCTCTGGCTCCTCTGCCACTACCATGGGATCAATCTCTGTTTAGCCAGCTCACAGCCAGGTAAAAGGAGCTCAGGAGAAATGGGACAATGAAGAGAATCAAAGAAATCTTAAAAAAAAAAAAAAAAAAAAATTCTAATTCACATACAAATAGTTAAGATAGAGTATGGTATTTATAAAATTAGAGCACAAACTTTAAAATTGAATCATTAAGAGAAGTAAAGAAGATTCTGGAAAATTAAAACCATGATGAAAATAAGGAAAAACTCAGTGGAATATTGAAAGATAAATTTTTAAAAAATCTCCTAGAAACAAAATAAAGAGGTGAAAGGGATGAAAAAATTAAAGGATTAGCCTAGAAGAATGATTACCTGAATAATACAATTTCTGGGATGAGAGAAGAGAGAAAATAAAGGGAAGGAAATTATCAAAGAAATAATTTATTAAAATATCTACAAATTAAAGGACATGCATTTTATATTGAGAGAACTCTACTAAGTAGCCAGCAAAAGTTATGAAAAAAGATCCAAACCATGGCATATCCTGATAAAATCTGGAACAACACTGAAACTAGAAGCAATGGCACAGTCTTAAAATTTCTAGGAGAAAATGATTCCCAAACTAGACTTTCATATGCAGCCAAATTCTTAAAGTAAGGGTGGGCTCAGAAAACAGATATTTTCAGCCCTACGATCCTCAAAATATTTTATGTTCCATGCATCCTTTGCTCAGAATGTTTCTGAAAAATATGCTCCTCTAAAATGAGGGAGTAAAACAGGATCCAGGAACCAGGGAATTCAAATGTGAGAGAGATAATTAGTAACCTAAGGATAATGAAGCTGGGTGATGCTAGCAGGCCCAGAAAGCAATCAGCGTATATTAGAGTAGGACAGCTCCTGGAAAAGATGAATTTGATGGATCATCTGATGAGTTTAAATGTATTGGTGAGATTTAAACTAGGGTCAGAGTGCTTGGTATGAATTATTGACAGAGATATAGGGTATTAAGCAAGCAAGCAATCAACAATAAAACTGAATCGTACTAACTATAAGGAAAACAAAAAAGATGAACAAGAGAGCAAATGTAATAATTTTTCTCCATCTAGAGTAAACACTGAATACTGATGTAACCCAAACAAATGCTATAACTGTATTTAGAAGTTGGGATGGGGGATAAAGTGGGGAGAGAGTATGTTTGGATGGAGATGTGCATGAAAAGAGTTAAATTCTCATATTCTGTAGCAGCAAATCAATAGATGATATCTAAAAATAATAATGAAAAGCAAATAGTATAGACTATTTATCTAGAGATGTGAATGCAAATATCAAAAGGGCAGCGCAAAGAAATGAATGTGGGTACCTCTGGAGCATCAATAACACAGGAGAAGGGACAGATAACTACTGTTTTCTGTTATAAACCTTGCAAAATTATTTGGCTTTTCAACTGTATCTGTATAAAACTTGCATATAGTAACGTAATTTTTAGAACTTTGTTCTAGCTTAACTCTCATTATGAAATCAAAGGAATTTAAAAATAGAAGAAATTTGAGAATGATAAAATTTCTGTTGATATAGTGAAAAAAAAACCAGCATAGGAATCAGGCAAAATGATTTTCTGCCTTGTCAGTAATGAAATGAGTACTTTTCCTCATCTATAAAATGAAGGAATTGGACTAATTTATCTCTAAAGCCCCATTAGCTCTAACATTCTGTTTCTCTTATTGTGATGTTGTGAACGATGTACAACAGTATGCGGCTTGCATCCTTTTTATTTTTTATTGCCATGAAGCATTTAAAAAAATAAAACATCATTGATTCTATCAATTAATTAGGAAAACAAATTATTGCTAACATAAGACAGATGGTTAAACTCTCACAAAGTAGAGTGTGTAGGATAGCGGACAATCCTGTCCCAAGATAAAAGGGTCTTTTAGGAGGGAATCCCAGCTTTTACAGAAATTCTCTGTTTCCTTTCTGTCAGGAATAGTACATGAACTGCAATGAGCATTTCTGTGGCATACAGCACAATTGCCCCTGCATTCTTGATATTCTAGGTGACAAACAAAAAGCTAAATAAAATAAATCATTCTTTAATTGGAATTTAACAGAACATCCTCTTCTTTGAAAAAATTCTGAAAGAAATTTTCTTTCCTGTTATTACAGAGCCTTTTAAAACATCAACTTTTAATCCAAACATGTACCATAAAGTATTAAAGCTGGAAGGACTATAGGCCAACCTGTTCATCTCAGATAAAGAGAGAACCTAGTGTGGTAAGTGCTGTGCCCAAGGTTTCACACACTCAGTGACTGGTGGCACTGCCAGGGTCAGGACCCCGGTCTCAGACTCCATGACACCATGTTGGTAGAGATGAAACTACCTAATATAGCCAATATGAACTCATTAGTAAAGGTAAAACAAAAATAAATTTGAAAAAAACAAGCAAACATAAAAATACTAGGAAAAGCTCAATCTGCAAGTTCTTGGTAGATCTTAGAGAAAAGAAAATCCAGAAAGCATTTAACCAAAAGCTTTACATCATCTACCGTGTTGTGCCAGCTTTGTAATTTGGCAGAAACAAAGCCTATTCCCTGTAATCAAACACCCTGGCTAGGATTCTGGGTCATAATAAATTAATGAAGTGAGTTTCTCCTCTCTATTAGATTATCAGTGGCTATCATTTTCCAAGACAGAGATCATAAAACACCATAGAAGAAAATGCTCTATCAGCTAGCATGACTTTCGTGCCAAGTAATTATTAATGCTGGAAAGGAAATATGCTGGATCAGCTTTGGTAATATATTTAAAAACCTCAGGCACTGAAAGTCTCTACATCCTCATGCTCCAATTTACCACACCTACTCACTCAGCTGTATTTCTTTCTCTCTTCCTATTGCTTGCTGTAACAGAGAATTCTAGAAGGAAAACTGGAAAGTTTGTATATATATATATTTAAAACATAATTTGGAATGGTTTTAAAGGTATTTTATTTTATTTTTTTTTAATCATCATTTTATTGAGATATATTCACATACCACGCAGTCATACAAATTAAAGGTATTTTAAAGACTAGTAATTCAAGAAAGAATGAAGTAAATTGCCTGAAAGAAACCATGATTGCTACTGTTAGTGAAAAAGCATTAGAAGACCATATAAAACTTTTTCCACTAGTTTTAGGGCTACTGTCTGTCCTGCCTCAGAGTTACTGCCATATTCTTTCAAATTATGCATGAAGACATGCATAGTTACAACTACTTATTTGGGAAAATCCTTTGCAGAATCAATGACTAGATTCACAGTTAAAAGATTCCATAATAATTGTGATTTAGAAAGATGGAAAATAACCTACCGACTTTGTAATAACTTGACTGTGCTTTTGAGAGTAGTCTGGATTAAAAAGTTTGGAGGACAAACCACAGTTCCTGAGGGGATTGTGGACCCACACCTCCATTCAGATTTGGACTATCTATTGGGTGACCAACCATTCGGTTTGCTTGAGACTCTCCTGGTTTTAGAAAGCCCTGAATGCCTAGAAATCCCTCAGTGCCATGCTAACCAGGAAAGTTGGCCACTTATTATACAAAGTGTTGTTGTTTTCTCAGATGCCATCCTTAGATCTCTGAGTATTGGGGGGAATTTTTTTCCCATAAAATAAAAGCACATACTTGAATCTTAAAGGGCATTTATTTCTGTAACCTTTTGATGTTAGCATGTCATCTTGCATATTTTAGGAGCTTGGGGGAAATGTACCATCTTGCTCTTTATTTATTTGCCATTTAAATGTTTCACCAGAAGCCAGGTGGGGAGGAGCGATGTGCAGAATGAGCCATGCTCAAAAGAGATACGTAAAAAGAAAAACAAATCCTCAACAATGCTGCCATGCTCTATTCTAATATAGTTTCCATGAAACTGTGCCTGTCATTCTTTTGTCTTTAAATACAAGCTCCACTAAAACGACTGATCAGAAATGTTAAAAAACAAAAACAAAAACAAAAAAAATCAGAATTTAAAATCACGGAATCTAAGATATTCTTGGTTGAATGAAAAGAAAGGCTGGTCCCCATATTTCCTAGGCCAGGGTTTGTGTGTTTTTGTTGGGAGGGGGGATTTACCAACAAAGACCTACATTATTTTGTAGCCCTATTCTTTAAAGACTGGGTCTGCTGAAGAGAAAGAGATGGACACAACTATATATGTATGTATATATATATATACACACACACACACACACAAACACCCCAATACGTAGTCTTTCTGCATACTTGAAAGTCCTACTTTGTGGATTTTTCTTTTCACATACACAGGAAACTGGTCTGTGTAAAGCACATGTTGAATGTGGCCTTATAAGGGCCTTATAGCATAGTTGAAGCTTGTATGCATCTGAGTTCCAAATTCTCACTTGTCTGTGGGCCAACAAAGCCATTTCCTGTGTTCATTTTGAAAGACAGAATGTCAGTAACAATGATACTCCTGCAGAAAAAGAAGACATTTTCAGCTTCTCCCTCTCTTTCTCTCTCTCTCCAATTAGATCAACAAATGTACAAAGTGAACAAAGAACAATTTACCTACCCAAGAAAATAAAGAGCTCATTTGGGACACTGTGCATGGGTAAGCCTACTATTTTAGTCATTGATTTGTCTTTCAAGTGATTCCTATTTTAAATTGGATGCCATCATGGTTGCAAAACCTGTTCTAATCAACTCACACAAAATTTGTTTTCTTTCAAGAGGCAAACGAGACAGGTTCTCACAGGTTACAGCCCAAGGAAAAGAAGGGTTAGGAGTATGGGCTTTGGAGTCAGATGGAACCAGATTCAAATCCCAGGTTAGTCCTTCACTAGTTGTGTAGGATTTGGGGAGTTTTATAACCATCCTAAGCCTTGGTTTTAACATATACAAAATGAGGTAATATTGTTTAATTAATGGTTGTAATAAAGATTGACATCCTAATATATGAAAGTGCCTAGAATGGCAACTTGCATTGACCAAGTGTTCAATATATGGAAGCTATTATTAGAGAAATCATTTTTACTTAAATTTCTTGAATATTTAATACATGCTGAGCAGTGTTCACAGCACTCTACATGAATTAACTCATTATCCTTGTAAGAACCTTATGAGTTAAATACCACTGTCATCCCAACTTTATAGATAAGAAAAAGGACACAAAGATAAATTAATTGCCCTAAATTTTCTTGCATAAAGAATTTGTATTTGTTGTTCTTAAACGTTTCAGTATACCTTGTGTTCTGTGGATAACTTTGTGAAAGTTTATCAAGGTGTAAAAGTCATTTTTAATAGTCAGGCCAGGATTTGAACATGGGATGTTTGGGTTTAAATGTTCTTTGCTTAACCACTGTATATACTATTTTTTGGAGATACCATGATTCTCCTAAAAGATTTGTGTGGAAATATATATTCCATTTTTTTTTTTTTTTACATGTCAGACAGTTTGCAAACGACAGTTCTTATTCTGTGAAGTTTGCAAATGACAATGTTTAGTCCTATAAGGAATACAATAGCAATCCTGTAAGGAACATATAAACAATGGTGAATATGAAGGGAGGTGAAAATGAAGGGAGGTGTCTGGGAACTCATGGGGGAAAGGCTACATATTTATTAGACATTTGAAGAGTCTCCACAGGATGCAATGTATTTTGTAGCATTGAAAGACATCAAAATAGAAATTCTTAATGTGAGAAAAAGAATCATAAAATGATGTGTTTTCACAGTTAGAGTCAAGGAGTACTGCTTTTGTTTGTTGTGTTTTGATTTTTGTTTTTTATAAGCTGAAAAAGAAAAAAAATAATTTTTTCTTATAAATCCAAGAATGCTTAGGGTTATCTCTAATTATATGTCAATATCCTCTAAAATCACAAACACTGAGAGGCGGGGCAAGATGGCAGACTGGTGAGCTGTATGTTTTAGTTACTCCTCCAGGAAAGTAGGTAAAAAGCCAGGAACTGCGTGGACTGGACACCACAGAGCAATCTGTCTTTGGGCATACTTCATACAACACTCATGAAAACGTGGAACTGCTGAGATCAGCGAAATCTGTAAGTTTTTGCGGCCAGGGGACCCGCGCCCCTCCCTGCCAGGCTCAGTCCCGGGGGAGGAGGGGCTGTCAGCTCCAGGAAGGAGAAGGGAGAATTGCAGTGGCTGCTCTTACCGGAAACTCATTCTACTGATTCAAACTCCAACCATAGATAGACTGAGGCCAGACACCAGAGACTCTGAGAGCAGCCAGCCCAGCAGAGAGGAGACAGGCATAGAAAAAAAACAACACGAAAAACTCCAAAATAAAAGCAGAGGATTTTTGGAGTTCTGGTGAACACAGAAAGGGGAAGGGCGGAGATCAGGCCTTGAGGCGCATATGCAAATCCCGAAGCAAGGCTGATCTCTCTGCCCTGGGCACTTTTCCTTAATGGCCCTGGTTGCTTTGTCTATTAGCATTTCAATAACCCATTAGATCTCTGAGGAGGGCCGTTTTTTGTTTTTTTTTTTTTTTTAAATCCTTTTTGCTTTTTCTAAAACAATTACTCTAAGAAGCTCAATACAGAAAGCTTCAAAGAATTGAAATTTGGGCACGTCAAGTCAAGAGCAGAACTAAGAGAGCTCTGAGACAAAAGGCAATAATCCAGTGGCTGAGAAAATTCACTAAACAACACAACTTCCCAAGAAAAGGGGGGTGTCCGCTCACAGCCACCATCCTGGTGGACAGGAAACACTCCTGCCCAGCGCCAGCCCCATAGCCCAGAGCTGCCCCAGACAACCCAGTGTGACGGAAGTGCTTCAAATAACAGGCACACACCACAAAACTGGGCGTGGACATTAGCCTTCCCTGCAACCTCAGCTGAATGTCCCAGAGCTGGGAAGGGGGAGCAGTGTGAATTAACAGAGCCCCATTCAGCCATCATTTGAGCAGACTGGGAGCCTCCCAACACAGCCCAGCAGCCCAGAACTGCCCTGGGGGGACGGCACTCACCTGCGACATAGCACAGTCATCCCTCAACAGAGGACCCGGGGTGCACAGCCTGGAAGAGGGGCCCACTTGCAAGTCTCAGGAGCCATACGCCAATACCAAAGACTTGTGGGTCAGTGGCAGAGACAAACTGTGGCAGGACTGAACTGAAGGATTAGACTATTGCAGTAGCTTTAAAACTCTAGGATCATCAGGGAGATTTGATTGTTAGGGCCACCCCCCCTCCCCGACTGCCCAGAAACACGCCCCACATACAGGGCAGGCAACACCAACTACACACGCAAGCTTGGGACACCAGTTGGGCCCCACAAGACTCACTCCCCCACTCACCAAAAAGGCTAAGCAGGGGAGATCTGGCTTGTGGAGAACAGGTGGCTCGTGGACGCCACCTGCTGGTTAGTTAGAGAAAGTGTACTCCACGAAGCTGTAGATCTGATAAATTAGAGATAAGGACTTCAACTGGTCTACAAACCCTAAAAGAACCCTATCAAGGTCAGCAAATGCCACGAGGCCAAAAACAACAGAAAATTATAAAGCATATGAAAAAACCAGACGATATGGATAACCCAAGCCCAAGCACCCAAATCAAAAGACCAGAAGAGACACACCTAGAGCAGCTACTCAAAGAACTAAAGATGAACAATGAGACCCTAGTACGGGATATGAAGGAAATCAAGAAGACCCTAGAAGAGCATAAAGAAGACATTGCAAGACTAAATAAAAAAATGGATGATCTTATGGAAATTAAAGAAACTGTTGACCAAATTAAAAAGATTCTGGACACTCATAGTACAAGACTAGAGGAAGTTGAACAACGAATCAGTGACCTGGAAGATGACAGAATGGAAAATGAAAACATAAAAGAAAGAATGGGGAAAAAAATTGAAAAACTCGAAATGGACCTCAGGGATATGATAGATAATATGAAACGTCCGAATATAAGACTCATTGGTGTCCCAGAAGGGGAAGAAAAGGGTAAAGGTCTAGGAAGAGTATTCAAAGAAATTGTTGGGGAAAACTTCCCAAATCTTCTAAACAACATAAATACACAAATCATAAATGCTCAGCGAACTCCAAATAGAATAAATCCAAAAAAACCCACCCCGAGACATATACTGATCACACTGTCAAACATAGAAGAGAAGGAGCAAGTTCTGAAAGCAGCAAGAGAAAAGCAATTCACCACATACAAAGGAAACAGCATAAGACTAAGTAGTGACTACTCAGCAGCCACCATGGAGGCGAGAAGGCAGTGGCACGATATATTTAAAATTCTGAGTGAGAGGAATTTCCAGCCAAGAATACTTTATCCAGCAAAGCTCTCCTTCAAATTTGAGGGAGAGCTTAAATTTTTCACAGACAAAGAAATGCTGAGAGAATTTGCTAACAAGAGACCTGCCCTACTGGAGATACTAAAGGGAGCCCTACAGACAGACAAACAAAGACAGGACAGAGAGACTTGGAGAAAGGTTCAGTACTAAAGAGATTCGGTATGGGTACAATAAAGGATATTAATAGAGAGAGGGAAAAATATGGCAAACATAATCCAAAGGATAAGATGGCCGATTCAAGAAATGCCTTCACGGTTTTAACGTTGAATGTAAATGGATTAAACTCCCCAATTAAAAGATATAGATTCGCAGAATGGATCAAAAAAAATGAACCATCAATATGTTGCATACAAGAGACTCATCTTAGACACAGGGACACAAAGAAACTGAAAGTGAAAGGATGGAAAAAAATATTTCATGCAAGCTACAGCCAAAAGAAAGCAGGTGTAGCAATATTAATCTCAGATAAAATAGACTTCAAATGCAGGGATGTTTTGAGAGACAAAGAAGGCCACTACATACTAATAAAAGGGGCAATTCAGCAAGAAGAAATAACAATCGTAAATGTCTATGCACCCAATCAAGGTGCCACAAAATACATGAGAGAAACACTGGCAAAACTAAAGGAAGCAATTGATGTTTCCACAATAATTGTGGGAGACTTCAACACATCACTCTCTCCTATAGATAGATCAACCAGACAGAAGACCAATAAGGAAACTGAAAACCTAAACAATCTGATAAATGAATTAGATTTAACAGACATCTACAGGACATTACATCCCAAATCAACAGGATACACATACTTTTCTAGTGCTCACGGAACTTTCTCCAGAATAGATCATATGCTGGGACATAAAACAAGCCTCAATAAATTTAAAAAGATTGAAATTATTCAAAGCACATTCTCTGACCACAATGGAATACAATTAGAAGTCAATAACCATCAGAGACTTAGAAAATTCACAAATACCTGGAGGTTAAACAACACACTCCTAAACAATCAGTGGGTTAAAGAAGAAATAGCAAGAGAAATTGCTAAATATATAGAAACGAATGAAAATGAGAACACAACATACCAAAACCTATGGGATGCAGCAAAAGCAGTGCTAAGGGGGAAATTTATAGCACTAAACGCATATATTAAAAAGGAATAAAGAGCCAAAATCAAAGAACTAATGGATCAACTGAAGAAGCTAGAAAATGAACAGCAAACCAATCCTAAACCAAGTACAAGAAAAGAAATAACAAGGATTAAAGCAGAAATAAATGACATAGAGAACAAAAAAACAATAGAAAGGATAAATATCACCAAAAGTTGGTTCTTTGAGAAGATCAACAAGATTGACAAGCCCCTAGCTAGACTGACAAAATCAAAAAGAGAGAAGACCCATATAAACAAAATAATGAATGAAAAAGGTGACATAACTGCAGATCCTGAAGAAATTAAAAAAATTATAAGAGGATATTATGAACAACTGTATGGCAACAAACTGGATAATGTAGAAGAAATGGACAATTTCCTGGAAACATATGAACAACCTAGACTGACCAGAGAAGAAATAGAAGACCTCAACCAACCCATCACAAGCAAAGAGATCCAATCAGTCATCAAAAATCTTCCCACAAATAAATGCCCAGGGCCAGATGGCTTCACAGGGGAATTCTACCAAACTTTCCAGAAAGAACTGACACCAATCTTACTCAAACTCTTTCAAAACATTGAAAAAAATGGAACACTACCTAATTCATTTTATGAAACTAACATCAATCTAATACCAAAACCAGGCAAAGATGCTACAAAAAAGGAAAACTACCGGCCAATCTCCCTAATGAATATAGATGCAAAAATCCTCAACAAAATACTTGCAAATCGAATCCAAAGACACATTAAAAAAATCATACACCATGACCAAGTGGGGTTCATTCCAGGCATGCAAGGATGGTTCAACATAAGAAAAACAATCAATGTATTACAACACATTAAAAACTCGAAAGGGAAAAATCAATTGATCATCTCAATAGATGCTGAAAAAGCATTTGACAAAATCCAACATCCCTTTTTGATAAAAACACTTCAAAAGGTAGGAATTGAAGGAAACTTCCTCAACATGATAAAGAGCATATATGAAAAACCCACAGCCAGCATAGTACTCAATGGTGAGAGACTGAAAGCCTTCCCTCTAAGATCAGGAACAAGACAAGGATGCCCGCTGTCACCACTGTTATTCAACATTGTGCTGGAAGTGCTAGCCAGGGCAATCCGGCAAGACAAAGAAATAAAAGGCATCCAAATTGGAAAAGAAGAAGTAAAACTGTCATTGTTTGCAGATGATATGATCTTATATCTAGAAAACCCTGAGAAATCAACGATACACCTACTAGAGCTAATAAACAAATTTAGCAAAGTAGCGGGATACAAGATTAATGCACATAAGTCAGTAATGTTTCTATATGCTAGAAATGAACAAACTGAAGAGACACTCAAGAAAAAGATACCATTTTCAATAGCAACTAAAAAAATCAAGTACCTAGGAATAAACTTAACCAAAGATGTAAAAGACCTATACAAAGAAAACTACATAACTCTACTAAAAGAAATAGAAGGGGACCTTAAAAGATGGAAAAATATTCCATCTTCATGGATAGGAAGGCTAAATGTCATTAAGATGTCAATTCTACCCAAACTCATCTACAGATTCAATGCAATCCCAATCAAAATTCCAACAACCTACTTTGCAGACTTGGAAAAGCTAGTTATCAAATTTATTTGGAAAGGGAAGATGCCTCGAATTGCTAAAGACACTTTAAAAAAGAAAAACGAAGTGGGAGGACTTACACTCCCTGACTTTGAAGCTTATTATAAAGCCACAGTTGCCAAAACAGCATGGTACTGGCACAAAGATAGACATATAGATCAATGGAATCGAATTGAGAATTCAGAGATAGACCCTCAGATCTATGGCCGACTGATCTTTGATAAGGCCCCCAAAGTCACCGAACTGAGCCATAATGGTCTTTTCAACAAATGGGGCTGGGAGAGTTGGATATCCATATCCAAAAGAATGAAAGAGGACCCCTACCTCACCCCCTACACAAAAATTAACTCAAAATGGACCAAAGATCTCAATATAAAAGAAAGTACCATTAAACTCCTAGAAGATAATGTAGGAAAACATCTTCAAGACCTTGTATTAGGAGGCCACTTCCTAGACTTTACACCCAAAGCACAAGCAACAAAAGAGAAAATAGATAAATGGGAACTCCTCAAGCTTAGAAGTTTCTGCACCTCAAAGGAATTTCTCAAAAAGGTAAAGAGGCAGCCAACTCAATGGGAAAAAATTTTTGGAAACCATGTATCTGACAAAAGACTGATATCTTGCATATACAAAGAAATCCTACAACTCAATGACAATAGTACAGACAGCCCAATTATAAAATGGGCAAAAGATATGAAAAGACAGTTCTCTGAAGAGGAAATACAAATGGCCAAGAAACACATGAAAAAATGTTCAGCTTCACTAGCTATTAGAGAGATGCAAATTAAGACCACAATGAGATACCATCTAACACCGGTTAGAATGGCTGCCATTAAACAAACAGGAAACTACAAATGCTGGAGGGGATGTGGAGAAATTGGAACTCTTATTCATTGTTGGTGGGACTGTATAATGGTTCAGCCACTCTGGAAGTCAGTCTGGCAGTTCCTTAGAAAACTAGAGATAGAGCTACCATTCGATCCAGCGATTGCACTTCTCGGGATATACCCGGAAGATCGGAAAGCAGTGACACGAACAGATATCTGCACGCCAATGTTCATAGCAGCATTATTCACAATTGCCAAGAGATGGAAACAACCCAAATGTCCATCAACAGATGAGTGGATAAATAAAATGTGGTATATACACACGATGGAATACTACGCGGCAGTAAGAAGGAACGATCTGGTGAAACATATGACAACATGGATGAACCTTGAAGACATAATGCTGAGCGAAATAAGCCAGGCACAAAAAGAGAAATATTATATGCTACCACTAATGTGAACTTTGAAAAATGTAAAACAAATGGTTTATAATGTAGAATGTAGGGGATCTAGCAGTAGAGAGCAATTAAGGAAGGGGGAACAATAATCCAAGAAGAACAGATAAGCTATTTAACGTTCTGGGGATGCCCAGAAATGACTATGGTCTGTTAATTTCTGATGGATGTAGTAGGAACAAGTTCACTGAAATGTTGCTATAGTATGTAACTTTCTTGGGGTAAAGTAGGAACATGTTGGAAGTTAAGCAGTTATCTTAGGTTAGTTGTCTTTTTCTTACTCCCTTGCTATGGTCTCTTTGAAATGTTCTTTTATTGTATGTTTGTTTTCTTTTTAACTTTTTTTTTCATACAGTTGATTTGAAAAAAGAAGGGAAAGTTAAAAAAAAAAAAAAGAAAAAAGACAAACAAGGAAAAAAAAAAAAAAAAAACAAAAAAAACAAAAAAAAAAAAACGATGTAGTGCCCCCTTGAGGAGCCTGTGGAGAATGCAGGGGTATTCGCCTACCCCACCTCCATGGTTGCTAACATGACCACAGACATAGGGGACTGGTGGTTTGATGGGTTGAGCCCTCTACCATAAGTTTCACCCTTGGGAAGACGGTTGCTGCAAAGGAGAGGCTAGGCCTCCCTGTATTTGTGCCTAAGAGTCTCCTCCTGAATGCCTCTTTGTTGCTCAGAGGTGGCCCTCTCTGTCTGGCTAAGCCAACTTGAAAGGTGAAATCACTGCCCTCCCCCCTACGTGGGATCAGACACCCAGGGAAGTGAATCTCCCTGGCAACGTGGAATATGACTCCCGGGGAGGAATGTAGACCCGGCATCGTGGGATGGAGAACATCTTCTTGACCAAAAGGGGGATGTGAAAGGAAATGAAATAAGCTTCAGTGGCAGAGAGATTCCAAAACGAGCCGAGAGATCACTCTGGTGGGCACTCTTACGCACACTTTAGACAACCTTTTTTAGGTTCTAAAGAATTGGGGTAGCTGGTGGTGGATACCTGAAACTATTAAACTACAACCCAGAACCCATGAATCTCGAAGACAGTTGTATAAAAATGTAGCTTATGAGGGGTGACAGTGGGATTGGGAATGCCATAAGGACCAAACTCCACTTTGTCTAGTTTATGGATCGATGTGTAGAAAAGTAGGGGAAGCAAACAAACAGACAAAGGTACCTAGTGTTCTTTTTTACTTCAATTGCTCTTTTTCACTCTAATTATTATTCTTGTTATTTTTGTGTGTGTGCTAATGAAGGTGTCAGGGATTGATTTAGGTGATGAATGTACAACTATGTAATGGTACTGTAAACAATCGAAAGTACAATTTGTTTTGTATGACTGCGTGGTATGTGAATATATCTCAATAAAATGATGATTAAAAAAAAAAAAAAAAAAAAAAAAAAAAAAACAAACACTTTATTTTTCCACTAATGCAGTTATTATTAAAGTCTGAGGCTGAACAGTATATGGATCTCCTCCAGGAAGCTTTCCCATGAAATGTGTAATCAGAAAATCATATAGATAGAACTCTAGTAAAATGGTAGGTAGAGATGTCATACTTTTGAAAGCTATGCTGATTTTGCCATTTAAAGCAATCACTCTGCGGATGAGGAAAATTTGGAGGTGCCAGGGTGGGGAATAATCAATAATCACATTATATTAAAAATTTGATACTAATTTGTTTGGCCGTTTTCCTTCTGCCTATCTCTGTCTATTTTCTCCAACCCTGTCCTCCCTCCATCTTAAACTCTGAATCCCATTTTTGAACCGTATCCTCCCATCCTCTTTCACTTTTTCAACTCTTCTTCTTTTTTTTTTTCTTGCTGGTACTTCTACATGATTCAGGCATCTAGTTCTTCACTTTCTTTATTTTCCATCCATTTTATCAGTCTTATGATGATTTAAGTTGTAGTCATCAAACAATCCAGATCCCAATGGCCAATCACTTCTGCTTGTCTTTCTCAGCAATCTCAATGTCAGATCTCCTTGTCTTACCCTGTACCAGCTCAACCATTCAGCAATGCAATGCCAATCTGATCATTTTCATTTGCCAGCTTTGGAGGGTCATACCTTTACTATAGTAGAGGTGGACCCCAGATGTGAGTCTAGAGATACAACTCTTCCAAACAGGCTGTGTCTCGCCACCTGGGTCAGGGTCTAAAGTTGAGCTATCAATATGAAACTCAGACCTGAATTTCCAATGCTTGTAAAGATCAGATTTGGCAGCTACTTCTGAATTAACCTAATGTCCTACACATACTCTTAACCCTATTTTTTTTATTTTCCAGGTAACATTTTTGCATTCTACCCATGGAATCTCAGAAGCTAACCTTAGCTCACTCTAATGTTTAGCTTCTCTCTCACCAGAACACACAGTTTGGAGTCATCTTGCCCCTAGTGAAATTAAAATAGGACAGCCTTTTACAGACTGATGAGCATTCAAAGGAAAATTATATAATCATGAATATTGGGGGCTAAATATGTGAACTGGATTGCAGGTAGTTCTGAAGCTTGAGTTTGCCAAGGCATATTGTAGGAAATTGACTTTTGACTCACTTTTCTCAGGATAAAAACTCAGGAATGTGTGAGGGTTGTTTTCCTTCAATTACTCTCACCTTGTGGATAGACAAGGATGCAGCCAGTCTTCCCAAATGTCAGTTGCAATTGAGCAAGAGGTAATTAGAAATCCATGATAAAGATGCAGATATGAGCTTCTTGTAACTGGTAGAATCCTCAGTCTGTATAAATAGTGCTCTCAGCAGTTTTTATCCTTAGGGCATGTGGGGTATTGAGTACCATCTTATTGTCTCCTAGTTTGTGTAAATTTTTGCATTAAATTTCCATATCCTTTTTTTGATATTTAAATTCTTCTAAATCATTCAATATTTTGAACACCTAAACCATAAACATATCCAAAAATAAAGAAAAATTTGTAAAACCGGGCTACTTTAATGATTTTTTTACAACATAATAGTTTTCTTGGTGATTGCAGAAATGTAAGACTGTTTGATAGTATACAGAAACATGAGAGTAATGGTGGTTTTCCTGATTGGTATGTAGTCTTCAACAATTAGTAGTTACTTGCATGAAACTGCTGTTAAAGCAGTAAGATTGCATTTATGCATCCATTGTCTTCAGGATTGTTGATAACCTGTGCATATTTTCCCCAAATAACCTTGCCTCCTTCTGTCACAAGGCGCAGGTGGCTCACATTCACTTCAACGACAGTATCTTTGGTGATACTACCCAAAGTTTTATATAGTGAGGATGAGGGATTCTTCTTTACACTAAGTATTGGCAGACAAAAGGTGGCCTTAAGTTCAGGATGTGTAGTATGTGCCTTCTTGAAACGTAAGCCCATTGGTCTAATGAATCTTTCATATTTAGATGGTTTTCGTGTAAAGCCATCTCCAACAAAACAGACTTTAGTAACTATCCTCTTCCATGCTTTCTTCTTTCTCTTTCCTGTTTGGATAACTTTTAATACTTCTGTTTCTTCATAAGTTCAAAGTTTCTTATGAACTTTGGGCAGAGGGACTTCCCATTTCCCTGCTTTCTCTTTTGGTTTTTGTTTAACCCTATCGGAAATTACTTCAGCTGGGCTCTGTCCCTCTGTCCAGCAGATAGGCAGCCACTGCACCCTATGGAGTCTTCTCATCATTCTTTTGTTTGGTATTTCTCTTTTCATGCATTTTGATAGTCTTTTTCATTTGTATTTTCTCAGCATGGTGTTGTTTATGGTAGAGTTTAACCTTCAGGCCAATCATCTTTTTTGCCTTCTTTGACCATTCATGAGCCTCTGACTTTCTTTCTTTCTTTATCTTTTTCTCATGGTAATCCAAATGATATGCATAGCATTTACTGTGTAACTCAATATATTCATTTTGTGGCATGATGAATGCCACAGAGCTGCGAGGCACAGCCACCGGGGCAAGAAAAAGCAGTCAATTTTCTGGTCTTCGAGACCCATGAGCCAATTCCACTAGCCAATTCCATGCAACCCACGATAGGAAAGTCTCTATATCATTTTTAATTAGACAAATTAGGTAACTTTTAATTGTGTTGCCTGTTATCTTTCTGACCATCACATTACAATGCTATTTTGTGCCAAGCACACACCATATGTTGGGTTTCCAAACTCAAAACCTCAGAGCTTCCGAATACTTTTGCTCATCTCTTGTTGGCTCTTTCTTACATTACCACTACTATTAGCTTACTAGTGCTCCTTAACTTGGCAATAGTAGGGATAACTCTAATTTGCATTTATTATTGCAGTATATTGGTATTATGTGTTTATATGTCTACTCTACTGGAAGGTGGACTTCTCAAAATAAATCATCTTACCTTGTTCAGTGCTTAGAATATAATTAAATGTGTAATAGATTGGTGAATGTTCTATTAGACCTTCCTATTTTAATGTCACTATTTAATTTTGTCATTTCAAGGTCTTACACAGTGTCATATGTCTTATGAGTGTTTACTGAATTCTAAGCAAATTAAAATCATATGTAATTAGTAGAGTCACATGATAGTTTAGAAGAGTTTCTCTTTACCGAACAGTTAACATGCATGGGCAAAGCTGCAGAGTGGTAGTGTGCAAAAAGCCCTGAACTTGGAATCAGAGGATTGACTTCCAGTCCCAATTCATGCCTGTGCAACTGCAGAACAGAACCATTTAAATTGCCTGTGCCTCAGCTTCCTTATTTGCAAAATGAGAGAGTTGAATTAGTGTTCTGCTGGTTCTAATCCTATTAATATTCTGACTTGTTCATACTCAAAGAAATGCTCTTTGTGCTATAACTCTTCCTGTTCTCTAATTTCCTTTCCTAGGCAAAACACCAAATTCTGTTCACTCACCCCATTTGTTCTCCATTACGGTGCCTTATTCTGAACAAATGTTGAAAACCATCATTAAGGTATGGCAGGCTATACATATTTGAACTGTTCTTACACATTTCAAATATTTTGTCAATGACAACTTTATTAAAAGTGCTTATGTTTTATGATTTAATATAAGTTTGGCTTTTGAATTGTATAGACAATTCAACTTCTAGAAAATGAAGTTAGCCAAATTTTGGTATCCATAGACTGGTTTCTCTTATGAATAATATTGTTAATTTTCTCTTCTTTTCATGGATGGGGATGTCTTGAATCATAATTTAAACTTTGAAATAATCCAAAATGTATAATACCAATACTAGTCTACAGAATTCTTTCCAGCCAAAAAAAAAAAAAAAAAAAGGCCTTCTCTGCTTAAATGTGTGATCAAAATTCATGATAATTTTGTTTTTCTTGACACCATTCTCTTTGGTTATGTAATCAGAAACAAGCCACTTATATTTTCTACAATACTCAGTTTTCTCATCTTTAAAAATGGAGGAAAATTTAACTCACATGTATACTAGAAGGATTAAGCAAGATATTAAATATGAAAGTACTACTGTATAAAACATAAAATATGAAATAAATATAATTTATTATTTAAAAATAATTCAGTTGAAACTCTTAAGTTTTAATACTTTTTTTTTTTAAGACATCTTACTTAAATGGACTTATTTACAAGATGTAAGTAGACAAGTTTTATTCATCATGAGCAAAAATCAATTCCATGATTTCCCCCCTTTTTAATTAGGCAGAGTGAGCTCTAAACTTGCTTTGCATGTGATGACTGTCTTAGACAGTTTGTAACCCCCATATCCATCCCCCGCACCCTGCCTCTGATGCTGACTACAAGAGTGTTCTGTTCCATTTTGGTCCCTGAAGGCATTCTTCAACATCATGCTTCTTAGTGGTGAAGAACTGGCTTTTACTCTTGTCAGGCTGCATTCTGGTTGCAGTCAGTGTAAGTGCCATTAATTGCCCATTTTCAGAGAGGTGTTAGATCACTGCTCTGGCCTCAGTGAACCTTGGATTGAGTTCAGTCATATTCAAATTATCCAAGTATAAAATCTGAATCCTTCATCTTGCACTGCCAAAGGTATATTGGATTCTAAGTGATTCAGCTTTCAAGGTACTTTCTTTAAATTATTCAAGAATTGTGGAATGGGTTGAGAAAAGCAAGTGCTGCACTGATAGAAAAAGAAAATCAGGAAAAGTGATATCTAGGTAGATACAAAGATTTAATAATAAGCTTCTGTGTCTCACAGTTTGCAATTTTCTTTATTACATTCTTTTTTGTTAATGAAATAGTTAGAATGAGATCATATTCCAGTTTTATTCTGAAAGATTTACTTTCCAAAATGGAGCAGAATACAATTTTTTTTTTTCCTTTTCTTTTTACCATATGGCTGCTAGGACCAACACCTTAAAGTTACTTACATGTTCTCTGGCCAAATTACCCAGGGAAACTTAGAGAAGACCATATTCATATAAATTTTCCATATAAAGGTGAGTCTTTTATTCAGAATAAATCACTATTGTGAACAATCTAGAATAGGAGAGAAAACAATACTAGGAATCCATCAGTTAAATTAGTGACTCTCAACCATTTCCTCTATTCATACTTCACATCATATTAGGGGAGAGGAGAAGAATGAAAGGAGGGGGAGAGAGCATGTGTGATCATTTAAAAATATTTCTTGTTGGAAAAACAGCAACTTTACAGTGGAGAAATCTGGCAGATACCATTTTACTCAACTGATCCAAGTTAATATCTACAATAATGAGGTACAACAAACTCATGTCTCTTGATGTGATGTGCTGAGAAGGTTGAGATGTTTTCTCTGGAATTCTTACCCAAAATACATAACCTGAATTTAATCATGAGGAAAAATCAGAGTCAAACTGAGAGACTTGATACAAAGTAACTACTTTTCCCAAAAGTAGAATAAGAAAAACTGTCCCAGATTAAAGGAGATGCAGGAGACATGACAACTAATTGCAGTGTGTTTCTGGGTTGGATCCTGACACAGTATAAAGTCTATTAGTAGGAATTGACAAAATGTGAATAAATTCTTTAATTAACAGTATTTCACCAGCATTACTTTCCTGGTTTTGATAATTCTAATGTTAATATGTAAGAGGCTAACATTTTGGGAAGCTGGATGAGGAAAATACAGGAATTTCTTGGGGCTATTTTTGCAATATTTTGTAACTCTGAAATGATCTCAAAATGAAATTTTTAAAAAGAAAAAACACAAATTTAAAACAACAGATAATGTGACATGACCTGCATCCCACATCAGTTAGTGGTGCCTCATGCAGGGTTCTACCACAGGTTTTTCATTCCAAATTCATGCTAAGAACACAGAAATAAGCAACTGCATTGTGTCTTAAATTTAAGTTTTCATATCCTATTGCTACACATGAACACCAGATTAATATTTTATAGAAATAATATCATTAGTCTGCAAGATACGATTATCAACTGATTATTTTCTAAATCCCCAGTCATTTTATGTGGGGGGGGGGGGTGGGAAGAATGTAGCTTGAATCACCCATCCTGAATTTCCAGAGACTTAAAAATAGTTATTTATTACGTTTTTCCTTCTAAACCAAAAGCATTTATTTCTGATATATGCTAAATTAGAAGGAAAATCACTCCCCTACAAGGCATAGCCCTCTGAAGAGTTTTCTACAACCTTTATGAGGATTGCAACTCCCAACTTTGATGATCCCCAAACTGATTTTTATCAGCCTGTTCAGGTTAGAAATAATAAGAAGGTAAGATGACTTACCATCTGAGTTTTATGTTTTTGAGCAAACAAATAAGGAAAATGTTTTGCTTGATATGAAAATTCAACTAAATGGATTTTGTATGATTCCTTTTGAATGATTCATATATTTCTATTTTGACCTAGAACATAACACATATTGATTTATTGCTATGGATAGCTAATCATTAATTAACTCTATTGAAAATGGAAAACCATTTCTTTCCCATGAATCTGATAATGTGAAAAACAGTCGTGTTAGAAGGCCAGATATACTGTAAAGGAAGAACTGAGCACTGCAACAATACCCACAATTTTCAAAAAAAGGATAAACTGCCAAATCAAAACCATGATGTTCAATACAAACTCTTGAAGCTCAAACTCCTTTATCATCAGTTCATCCAAAAATTTATGTCCTAAAATAAAACTATAGACAAACAGTAACTCCTCACAGGCTTATGTGTCTAAAGACAAGTCTGCTGACTGTTTCAAAAACTCCTGAAACCAATCCTTACCAAGACTTTCCCCAAACCCCTTAGTTTCCCAGGCTGCTATGACAAATACCACGTAATAGGTTGGGTTAAACCACAGGAATTTTGAGGCTAGGAGAAGTACAAAATCGAGATGTCAGCAATGCAATGCTTTCTCCCCCAAGTCTGCAACCTTCTGGTGCTAGTTTGCTGACATCCTTGGGGTATCCTGGCTTGTATCTCTGCTTCACTTCACATGGTGACGTCCTTTCCTTTCTCTTATGGCTGCCCTTGATTTGTGAATTCTGGTCCCTCCCCATGGCTTTCTCTTTTTCTTAAAAGCCTCCAATAATCTGGATTAAGAACCACTCTCATTTGGTTGGGTCACACCTTAACTAAAAATAACATCTTCAAGAAGTCCTATTTATAACAGATTCACACCCACAGGAACATGGATGGACTAAGATTAGTGACGTATCTAAATTGTGGTACATAATTCAACCTACAACAGCATCCTTTTCTTAACTCCTCCCTTTTGAGATGCCTGCCCCACTGCTATCCAAGGTATGCAGTATCCCTTATTGCTGCAAGTGATAAACCTAATGCCCACAGGTGTGTTTCTGGAGGTTTTTTAGCTGATGGACATTAACAAATGTTATTTTAGACAGCAATCTTAATTAGTAGAAATTTTTACTCCATAGTTTTAGGAATCCTAAGAAGTAAATATTTTTAGAACTGCTTCAGTGTCTTCAGAAAAGCGTTAAGCACAAAAACAAGAGGAAAATAAGTACCTATATGACTCAAAAAATAGAATAAAAATCCCCCAGATAGGGAGCTGTGAGAATCACAGGAAACATCCAATACGCTTTGTAAGTATGGTGATGAAGTGCAAATTTGTCCTAGAGCTGACGTAAGCAATGGCTTTCGACCGTGGCTACACATGAGAATTATCTAAGGAGCTCTTAAAAATACTGATTGTCCAGGGACCATCTTAGACCAACTTAATTAGAATCTCAGGAGATGGGGCCCCTGCATGATTCAGATGCAGCCAGGGTTGAGAATCCTTGTTTTAGAGTGTACACGTAGCATTCTACTAAAATATTTATTAAATGCTGAATCTGTTCATCTATCCATCTTTTCAAAAAATATCTATTGTGTGACTTTGGTGTAAAGCAAACATTTAAGAAGTTACCTAACTCAGAATAAATTTGACTAAAACACAATAAACTCTTTATTTCTTTTTAAAAAAATTTCTAAAATTTACACACCAAACAATTACTCCCCCTTCTCCTCTCCCTCCTTTCCTTGGTGACCTCTAATCTACTCTGCCTCTGTAGATTTGTATTTCTAGCTATTTCATATACTTGAGATTTGTCTTATGTGACTTTCTTACTTCACCTGGCATAGTATTTTCAAGGTTCATCCAAGTTGCAGAATGTCTCAAAACATCATTCCTTCTTACTACTGAATAATATTCCATTGTGTGCATGTACCACATTTTGTTTAACCTTTCATTGTCAATGGACATACAGGTTGTTTCTACCTTTTGGCTATTGTGAATAATGCTGCTATGGACATTTGTGTACAAGTATCTGAGTCCCTGTTTCTAATTTCTTTGGGCATATACCTATAAGTGGAATTTCTGGGTCATATGGTAATTCTATATTTAACTTTTTGAGTAAATACCATACTGTATAGTGGCTGCACCATTTTACATTTACATCAACAATGTATGAGGGCTCCAATTTCTTTGCATTCTCTCCAACACTTTTTTTTTTAAATAATAGCTATCCTTATGAAGTGGTTTTCATTTGCATTTTCCTAATGGCTGATGAAGTTAAGCATCTTTTCATATGTTTGTAGGTCATTTGTATATCCCCTTTTGAAAAATATCTGGTCAAGTCCTTTACCCACTTTTTAAATTGGATTGTTTGTCCTTTTGTTGTTGAGTTGCAACAGTTTTAAACAAATATTTTCTGGATGCAACTATCAATAAACTCTTCATGGCAAAATCTGCACTTAGAATGGCTTTTTCCTGGTACATCGGATGTTTCTGAGAACGGGAAAGGCTGGCCTTTTGAGAAGATGCTGCTTCAGGATAGAAGTTGGTTGCTTAGGAATTGTTGTTATTCTATAAAACTATCAATGACAGTAATAAAAGCATCTGAATTTTATAGTACTTATATTTCAAATGCACCTTCAAAATTATAATTGCATGTTATTTGTACAATAATTCTGAGAGTTCAGTGGTAACTAGATACTATCCGCATTTTCTGGACAGGAAAACCATCAAAGTTAGGGTTTGAGATCAGCAAGTTAGTGGTCATGAGACTGGGATTAGTGGCTTTTATACACAGAGAATAACTGCTTAGTATCAACTTCATAAACTCCCACAAGATTCATAACTAGAAGATGATACTGACCTTGGCTTCTAATTTCTAGTATAACACTCATACTCCTTAACTTTCTTCCTAGGACTTCTTGTCTAAGCATTTATTTTTTCCTTTCATTTTCAAGATTGATTAGGTTTTTTAATATCCCTTTTTGGAAGTGTGGCAAGTTAAGCTAGTCACAGTATTTCAGAAAAATTATGAATATTAAATATTTAGGCTTCTGGTAATATAAAGAAATTCTTTGCTCAACCAGGCTGGATGTGTATCATATCTGATATCAGGGTGTCTTGAAGTATCTATACATTCCCCTCTGTCATCTACTGTAAAGTTTACTGTGATTTAATACACCAGAAACACTATTACTGGCTCAAGAATTTTATTTCTCAAGCACTTCAAGTCTTTATACTATCCTCTGAGTACTATTCTTCTCTATTATGGCTTTGCCAAAACATTAATGCTGTCCAATATGATATTTGGTTTACATTTTAGCAAATTAATTAAAATAATATTGAAAATGAATAAGCTAATTTGGGAAGGCTTTGAAGCACTGGCAACCTAAGTGCTATTGCTTCTAGCTAAATAATTTCCTTCTCTGTTAAATACTGGAGGCTTTTTCCCCCTTCTTCCAAAAATTCCTTTGTGGTAGAAAGTCTTTCATCAGGTTCACTTATTTCCTTTAATCTTAGGGTTAGGTTTTAAATATCTGTGAAGACCATGCTATGCTTTAAAGAGATCATTTATTCATAATTTGGAATGGCAACAATAGGAAGCATCCGATTATCTGAAGAGGGTGAAATGAAATTGTCATTGCGCACTCTGTGCTAGGCATTGCTGTAAGCACCATATGTATATTAACTGATTTTGTCTTCACAGTGGTTTTTTTTCAACAAACTGGGGAAGGTACTAGTTTATGGATGAGGAAACTAAGGTATAGAGATTTCATAATTTGCCTGAAGTCACACAGCTGCTAAATAGTAGAGACAAGATTCAAACCTAGGTGGGTCTTCAGAGTCTGATCTTTTAAACATGAAAAAAACTGCCAGTAACTTCTAAAAGATTCCCCATAAATTTTACCTTGTTTTTCTCTAACATATAACATGACTGAATGTCAATACTGTATTTGAGAATGAGTGGTATTTTAAAATCAAAAATCATTTTTAACCTCAGATTATCTTTAATTTGGCTTTGAACTTGACATGAAGAAATTTTTAAAGATAGGTCACTGATATTTCCATCATCAGTTAGGAATAAGAAGACAAGTATGTCCTAAAACTTGGAGCCTAACCAAATCACAGCTTGTTACAGAATATTTACATTGTGTTTGGAGAAAAATTAATAAAATTATTTTTTTTGAAATCGCTATCAGAAAATTATCTAATCACAATTTTTTATTATGTAAGGAGATTCAATTTTAGGGAAAAATTGCCACATAATTTGTTACACTGGTTGTGCAGTGTTTTTTAATCATACCTAATGATTGTATTCATCAGATATATTTGTCAATTGGATGAAATGTAATATGAGTGCTCCTCACTTTATGCAGTAATGCTGTGTTCTTGAAATATTAGGAGTAAATCTGGTATAATGAAATACATGATAATCTAAATGTACTATAGAAGCACTATATTTTATGAATATTATAGTAAGTTTTTTTGTTGAATGAAGAATTGCTTTACAAAGTTATTGATCACTCACAATTTGTGTTTCAGAGAATCTAGTGTAAATAAACCATATTTGTTTATCACAAAGTAAATGTGTATCTATTCTGCTGAAGTATTCTTTAGATGTGATAACAACAAACGGAAAAACATTCTCTACTAGACTTCATAATGGTAGGAAATTCAGGTAACTAATAATTTTACTTCTAAAAAAAGACAGGGCAATGTAAGAGTCATAGAATATCAATGTCAACTCACTTGTTATTAAATCTCTAACTTTAAAAAATGTTTTTAGGTCTCTAGTTCGTGCCTGTGTAATTTATTTTCCTTGTTTCTTCCTGGAAGTCATCCAAAAGCAACAAGAAGGAAAAAAAAGTAATAACCTCTCCTGTTAGGGAAACTAAGAGACATACATCAAAAATTATAAAAGGTAGTCAGGAGCTACCCAGCTATGGCAGATCTCAGTAGGAAGCACAGTTGCTTACGGTGAGGAGTCCGCCTGGGAAGGCAAAAGCACTCACTGCCTGTAATAAAGGGGCCTAAACAGAGGAAGCTTGGTGGTAGCAGAGCCACATTCAGTCCCCCTGCCCTGCCCCACCACACACAGTTCAATCTGGCAAAGCAGAGAGGGCAGCCTACACAGAGAAGGGAACATCAACACATCAGCCACTTTTCTGAGGCAATCTAATTCTGTGGCGGCTGAATTTGGCTAACCTGAAAAAAAAAACTGTGACCTCTTCCCAACTAGAGGACAGTTTTCCAATTTTATCAGAAAATCCAGCTCATTGAATGTTGAATAGTAAAAAGAACTGGTATGGTAGCTAAAAAATATACTATAAGAAAAAGTTATGGAGAAAGAACATTTTAATAGACGAAAGAGTTTTCAGTAGGAACCCTCTGCCATAGATCAGGATAATATTTAAACAGGTAATTCCAGCATTATTAAAATGTGCCAAAGTATATGAAAAAAGGAAATACTTCCAAATTCTATTTTATTCCATGAATACCAAAACTAACAATGATTACACAAAAATACAGTATTTAGCTTATGCATTTCAATGTAAAATACAATTTATCAGTCAGACTCCATTGACATTATATGAAAAAAATATCATAACCAAAGGTGATTTTTTCTAGGAATACAAAAATAGTTCAATTTATTAAGTCTATTCATTAAAAAAAAAATTCCTGTCTCCATTGATGCTGAAACGGTATTTGCATTCTTGATTTAAACAACACCCCCAAAATAGGAAACAATGAATATGTATGTAACCTGATAAACATAAACATCTATTTCAGTCCCAAAGACAGTATCAGGATTAATGGAAAAATGATGGAGGCATTTTCACTAAAGTTAGAAACAAGGCAAGGATGACTACTATCACAACTATTAAATAACACTGCACTGAGCTAGTAGTCTCATTTAGTCAGAGAAGGAAATTAGGAGTATTAAAATTAGAAACGAGGTGGAAAAGTATCACCATTTGCAGATGATACATTGTACCCCTAAAAAACACATGAAAATTAGGTAAAATGTAATACAAACATCAAAATAATTTAGTAAGGTACCAATATCAATACACATAAAGCAATAGCCTCCATTATATGAAACATCTTAGAAGATGCTTCTAAGCATCTAGAAGATGCAGTGGAAGAAAGACCTCATTTATAATAGCAACAAACAATCAAATGCTGAGAAATAGACTTAACAAGAATGAGCAAAACATAGCAGAATATAAGACTATCCTTCAGGACATGAAAGAACACCTGAAGAGAAATGGAGTTGGTATACTGTGCTCTAGGATAGGAAGATTCAAGATCATAATTATGTCGAGCCCCTTAAGTTCATTTATAAATAAAGGCAATTCCAACAATGTTTTATTTTTCAGAACATAAGGTTTTCTAAAGTTTGGTAGAAAAATATAACAATATTCAGGAAAATTCTGAAAAAGCAGAGCAAAGGAAGGAGAGGAGCCAGTCTTGCCAGATTAAAACACACATACCATAATGACTCAATTATGAACAGAAAGAAGGAGAGAGTAATGGAACAAAACAACAGAAAGCACAGAACTTGACCGAAATATATGTGGAATTTTATTATGTGAAAATGGTGGCATAGCAATCAGCAGAGAAAATGAACTAAGCAACTGTAGGGACAATTAGATACTCATTTGAGAAAAAAAGGATAAAATCCTCACTCATAAAACAGGATAAATTCAACATGGATAAATGATTAAATGCAAAAAAATGGCAGAATTCTTTTATAATCTCTTCAATAATCTTTCTAACATTGAGATAAAATCCATAAACCATAAAAAGAAATGACTGATGAACTTGGCAACAACAAAAAAAGAATAATGTAAGCAAAGACAAATGAGAAACTGGGCAAAAAACTTTTGCAGTGTATATTATAGACAAAGTGCTAATCTCCCCAAACTCTAGGGGACTTCTCAAAATTGAGAAGGAAAAGACTAAAAATCCAAAAACAACAACAGATGAGCAGAGAATATTAACAAAGCAATCACAGAAAATGTCATACAAATGGTTTGAAACCATATGAAAGGATCTTTGAACTTATTCATAATAAGAGAAGTAAGGTATCACTTTACCACTGTGAAAATGTGAAATTCTAAAAGTTTGATAATTCATAGCAAAATAATCAGATATTCTTCTACATGGATTGTAAAGGTATAAATTGATTTGCCACATATGGAAGGCAATTTGGCAATCTATATCAAAATACATGTATTTATTTATATAAATTTTTTTGTTGCATATATTTGCTATATATTATATGTTTATTTTATATAATTGTTACATATGATAAATAGGTTATATAAAATACATATTTATTGATATATTTATATATATTTATCACATATATTTACTGTATATTATATATTTAGTTTATATACTTGCTACATATAATAAACATACTATATATGAATTAGCAGCCCCTAAGAATGTGGCAATCAAAATTCAGTAGATACATACACACACATACGTGTAGAGATTTTATTTTTATGACACAAGTGAAATAGTAAATTTCCCATAGCTTATTAAGCTTTTCCTTATGATTTTCCCTCAACCTATATATTTTTCTGAAAATAAAGTATTCCTTTAAAATGCTGATAATTGATGTTAAGAAAAGGAGACATTTAATAGTAGTGTGAGTCATTTGAAGCATTTCAATAAAAACCAGGTAATTTTCCTACTCAGGACAATAAAAGGATATTTATGGTCCTTTCTCTTTCTGGATTACATCCATATCTTTATTGGTTTCCTCTGAAATCTTTTATACAGATTACTTTTATATGGGCCAAAACAAAAACTATGCAATTTTAAAACCTATCTTAGGCAGGTGGCTTTTTCTTCAAAAAGCCTTTGCTGCATTGAAATGTAACAATACCGTTCTTGGAATTTTACATTGACTTATGTTTCTTCTTGTCTCATATTTCACAGATAAATTGGGTCTCAATTTTATAAAATTGATTTTGCCTAATATTTGCATTACTGCTTCTTTTACATGGTCTACGCTCTGATATTTCATAAAAAATGATATGAATGCAAAAGACATGTTATTCCAAATGTAACTATCAGCCAACATTGCTAAATGGCATCTACCAAATTTAATTTTAAGTAGGAAAGCTAAAGCTTGAAGAAACAATGAATTACCACATTGATAAAAACAATTTATGTGGTATTTTGATTCTTGAAATTTAGTGATGTTAGTTGGATGGATATTAATTTTAGTATTTCCCAGAAATATATTGTTTCAAAGTTTACATTTCAATTGAAAAATATTTTAAGCAGAATTTTGTGTCATTAAATAAGAAAATTAACCAAATATAACATTTTTATTACAGTCATCATTACACAGTTTTTTTAATTGGGAAGAAATAGAAAAAACTATGATTCCAAAAAATGTAAATAAGTAAATTTCCTAAAATTAAAACAATTGCTTTGAAAAGCTCTCTGTATAGATTTAGAATTATTTATTTGAGCGATGAATGATTGTACGCCAGGGAAACTCAGGAATTAAAATGTTGGAAGGAAGGTTGGAATATTGTTTGTTGAATACTTTACTATATTGTAGGCATGTCACGTATATTATTATAATTAAATAATCAATTGTATAATTCACAGAATTTGTATCATGAGGGTAAGGATATTGGGTCTGTCCTGCTCACCAATAAATTTCTCAGGTCTAACATAGTGCCTGACATGAAACAAATGCTTCATGCTTATTTAATCTCTTGTTGTACATGCTTGAAAATAGCAGCAACAACAAAAAACTAAAACAAACAAATAAAAATCCTGAGAGTTAGGAGTCACTACTATCATTTTTATAGCTGAAAACACTGAAGCTCAGAGATATTAAACTATTTCTTAACTTGTGCATTGCTGAGCTGGTGCATTGCTGAGCTCCTGACTCTGAACTACTGTACTTTACTGCCTTTCAGTGATTCTAAGAATCTCTTATAATTTCCAATTATAAAGCTCATAGATTGTCAGGCATGACATTTAGGAAGGGACATTGAATAGTTTAGATTGGCTGGATTGCAGATGAGTGAGGTGAGGAATAATGATGGGAGATCACTGGGACTAGCAGCTAGAGTGACTCGAATGCAAGGAAGAGGATTTTATTCTATAGGTAGGAGGAAAGGAAGATTTTTGAGCAGAGGAGTGAAAGATTCATCTGTTTTCAAATCTCAACATATTAACAAATACATCAGTGAATGAAATGAATCACGTATGGAACACAGCTGACACTCTCCCTGTATGTCCTCCTTCTGCTCAATGTAGACAATTGTGATAGATAGGCAATCACAGGTCAGTAGCCCATGCCTGATTTACACTGGAGAAATGCCAGAACTGGATTCATAATTGGGGTTCAGACTAAGATTGAAGTATCTGATCTGATGCACAGGTGAGAGTACATAGAAGTCAAATTGCAGGGAGAGATGAGGAATTCAAAGAGAAAAATTACTATGAATGAATAAATACTTGGCACTTGAATAATTATTGAACACTGAATACAGAAATGTGTTATGAAGAAAAGTGTTCCCACAGTGTGAGATATCCATCTACCATCATGACACCACCTAATACCCAAAAAACTGATAACTGAGACATAAATTTATTTTACCACCCTATCTTCTGGAAAAGGTAAGCCCCAAAGTTGAGCAACCAAAACTTGAGAAACTCCAGACAACTGCAATGGGAAAAGTACAGGTTAAAGCACCCCACCCCACCCACGCAGAGGTCAAGATTGGGTGGCTGAATGGTTGAGTGAGTAAAGCTGTCCCATTCCTGTACTTTCTGCCCACAGAGGAAAGCAAAGGAAGCAGCAACTTGAACAAAGGGGCAAAAGGTCCTTGACTATGGCTCCAGTTTTATGACCAGCTTTTCTTTCTATTGTAAGATTTAAGAAAATCTGGAAGGCTGCGATCCTGCCCCTTGCAAATAGAAAATACTTACCAAGTGAATTTGGGAACAAACTTTTCAAAATACTTTACCCCAAACTAGTAAGACACCGAGTACATTTAGGTTCAAAGTATTTTTTCTCTAATAAATTATAAAGGTTATGAGAATGAAGAAGCATAAAATCAATGCATGGGTTTTATTATTCTGAATCAATTATCACCCTAACACTGAGGTTTAAGAGGCCTGTTGTGCAATTCCTGCTCACCAATAAACAAGCCAGGTGAAATTGGTCGTCACATTACCTTTTTGAGTCTCAGTTTCCTCATTTGTAAAATGGTTGGGTTGAGTTATCTGATCTTTGAGGGACTCTCCTTTAAAATGTTATGGTTCTAAAAATGAAGTCCATTGTTATTTGATCTGGAATTACAAAACTGGCTAAAATAGAATCACTAGAGTTTCAGAGATGTCTTCTGTTCAAAAGGACCCACTTAATTTTTTTTGTAACATAATTTTCAAAAATGTTTTAGAAATGATTCTTTAAAATGGTATTTTAAATGCATCATATTTTCTCATTGGGGTCTGCTGAAATTCAAAAGGAAATATTTGATGTTTTGGTGACTACATATTTGTCTTTATGCACATTATTAGAGTCATCTATTTTTAAAATTGCAAGTCTTATAATAGTTCCATCATTTTTTCTTTAAGAACAATGGAGAAAGAATAGAAGTGACGCATTCTGAGGCAAGGATGAGATTCTTGGCTGGAGTGACCACAGGTCTGACTCAGGAGAGTAATTCATGTGATCTTGCTGATATAAGGTCAGAAAATACGTGAAAGAAAGAAAGAGAGGAACTCAGCTAGTTCATTAGCCTGGAAATCATCAGACTCTTTACTTTTATTTTTTGTTATTTTTTAGTTTTTTTTTTCTCATCAGATTCTTTAGAATTGCCATCCTGCTCCTTGAATTCATTTAATAACAATAAGATAGGAGAATGGACCATATCACAGAAATGCCATAATTCTGTAAGTAACAACTGAGTATAAAAGTGTAAGGTAAAAGGATGTAAACTGTAGCCCTCAATGACCACAATGACAAGAACAAGTTTAGGGCTAATTTGTGTCATTAGGGCTGTTCAAAATATTCTGATGCTCCTCCATTTGGGTACATCATAGATAGGGCTGCAATTCTCCACTCTCTTTGAAATAGGCCTGGCCATGTGGCTTGATTGTCAGGAAAAGTTGAGTCAGTGTGTAATTCATCACATTCACTTCCTCCTGATACAGGACATGGGGAAATATGAGTAGTGATGGAGTCTCCGTCAACCTAGGTCCCTTAGTGACTAAGATGAGCATAACCCCCCTCTTCCCCCTGAACTGAATTCAATATGCTGTGTGAACAAGTGTGATTTTAAGTTTGGTGTTTTTCTTGTTGCAGCCTTACCTGGCCTATCCTGACTGAAGAATTTGTAGGAACTCAGGGACTCTTTCCACACAACTGCATGCGTCCATCTTGACTAAATATACACAATCCTGATGATTTGCACAATACTAAAGTATTTTTACTTTCTGATTCATATTTTCTTATTGATAATATGATTAGTTTTATTGTTATAGTAGAGTTCCTTAAAATAAACCCTACCCTAAATATTTCCAATGTGCAAAATTCAGGCTGCATATAAATATGTTATTGCTAAATCTTAAAAATAATTACCACCCATGAAAAAGGCCTGTTTGGCTAAGCTTGCAGATAGTTATTTTATTAGTACCAGTACTCGAAAGACTAAGCTTTTTGAAAGTATTAGTTATAAAATTGAATAAAACTCAGAGATAAAAAAAAATTATGGTATTCATATCAAGCAAATGACAGTGAGAATCAAATGAAATTTATAATTTACAATTAAAACATGATATTCATTTGGCATGTGAAGGGAGAAAATCTGGATTCTTTCTTACCCAAATTTTTGCAACTTAGCTAACACATTAACCCCCAAAACAGAAAATTACCGCATCAACACTTTCCTCTGGCTAGATAATTAAAGAAAACATCTACATATACCCACTCAATTAAATATTCCATTAAAATAACTAAAATAAAATATCTTAAGACTTCTTTTTTTTAATATAGAATTAAATATTTATTAGCTCTTATAACTGGGAACACATATAATTAGCATAACCCTCCCTAAATATTTTAATTCAGTTTTAATGAGATGTAGTCACATACCATACAATCATCCAAAGTGTACAATCAATTGTTCACAGTACCATTGTATAGCTGTGCTTCATCACCACAATCAATTTTTGAACATTTCATTACTCCAAAAATAAAATAAAATAAAATAAAATAAAATAAGAATAAAAATAAAAGTAAAAAAGAACACCTGAAACATCCCATCTCCTCCATCCTACCCTATTTTTTAATTAAGTTTTGTCCCCATTTTTCTACTCATCTGTCTATACACTGGATAAAGGAAGTGTGAACCACAAGGTTTTCAAAATCGCATGGTCACACCATGTAAGATACGTAGTTATACAATCATCTTCAAGAATCATGGCTACTGGGTTGCAGTTCAACAGTTTCAGGTATTTCCTTCTAGCTAATCCAATACACTAAAAACTACCAAGGGATATCTACATAAAGCAAAAGAATGCATTGCAGAATGACTTCTCAACTCCATTTGAAATCGCTCAGCCACTGAAACTTTATATTGTTTAATTTCGCTTCCCTCTTTTGGTCAAGAAGACTTTCTCAATCCCATGATGCCAGGTCCAGGCTCATCCCCAGGAGTCAGGTCCCATGTTGCCAGGGAGATTTACACTCCTGGGAGTCATGTCCTACATAGCGGGGAGAGCAGTGAGTTTACCGCTGAGTGGGCTTAGAGAGAGAGAGGTCACATCTGAGCAACAAAAGAGGTTCTTTGGGGGAGATTCTTAGGCACGATTATTAGTAGACTTAGCCTCTCCCTTGCAGTAACAAGCTTCATAAGGGCAAGCCCCAAGATTGAGGGCTCGGCCCTCTAAATTGGTAGCCCTCAATGCTTGTGGGAATATCAGTAATTGCCCAGTTGGAGAAGTTTAATATTTCCACATTTTCCCCAGTTCCTCATGGAGGTCCTGCAAATACATTTTTATTACCTGCCCAAATTACTTTGGGATGTATCGGGGTTTCTCACTTCCTATTCAAAGTTAAATGTAATTGTGGTGTTTGAATAAACTGACCATACAAGTTAAATTTAGTGTGCTACAGAAAATATAGATCCTGCACCAAATAAACATCATTTCCTTGGTCTCACACAAAAGTTGAGATTTTAAGACACATTAAGAATTCTTATATACTAATTTTCTATATTCTTTGCCAGCATTAAGCCAAATCCTGGATAGTCATTTTTTTCCCTAGGTCACAGGAAAGTCCCACACTTAGATTAGTTAGAAAATGGTCAGATTAACCCCCTTTCTCACATCTGGTGTTATTACTATTGATTTTCCCTGTGGCTTTGGAGTATAGATCCAGGGACAGTTCAGGCTGTATTTAGAATACTGAAAAGAGCCAGCAAAGAGCAATACCTCAAATTCATTGTTTATGACCACAGACCCTTTTGATCTTTAGACAAATGGAGAACCTGAGATGCTTCTCTAAATGCTCTTCAGTGCTGGTTTATACCCATATGAGATGCTCAAAATTAGTTAGCATGTAAATTAATGCCTAACCAGATTCTTCCCCTTGGTTGAGGAAGGTGTATTGTGGAAAAAAGTCTTTGAGAGAGGATCTTAATGAAAAAGGTCTAAGAGAAGGAATAGCATAAACACATAAGGAAACTGGCAGATAACAGGGATAGAACTTATCAAATACAATCAATCACAGATTCCATTCTCATATTAACAAGTCTTGCATATTCACTGACTCATGCAGGTATTCATTTAATAAAGAGTGATTGAGCATTTGTTATGCCCTAGACCTGTACTCAGTACTAAAGATACAGGGCAGAAACAGCAATGCAGTTTCATGACCTTATAGCCTTTCAGAGAAGCTGAGTAATAAAACAAATATTAACACTCACAACTAACATTTGAGTATTATTGCCTGCCACTGGTAAAAGTACTTTTCATGTATTAACTCACTTGATCCTTGCTATACTCTTATGAGGTAGGTTATGTGGTTGCACACTCAAACCACTATGTTCTACTGTCTCTCCAATAAACTGTAATGACTGCCCTGCAGAGGAAATAAAGGGGACTGTGTGCCTTTATGATGGGCATGACATATAGTGTAGAGGTGAGGCAAGACTTTCACGAAGAACTCATCTTTAAACTTGTATCTGATGGAGTCACTTGCTCCCAGGTTGAATATAAGGGAAATATCACCAGCTAAATATGTTTAATGACAATCTAGATGTATCTCCAAAACTATTTATATAATTGACTGAAAATAGTCTTTGATGGGCATTCTTAACATTGCAGGAATAACTGCTTGTGAAGTTAGCACTTTCAGAATAAGTATTCAAGAGATTTTTTCCATTGACCTCCTTGAAAATATGTTTAGAATAAAGTATAATTTTTCCCCTACATCTTCCTCTTATCTTAAAACACCAGGGAGTCACATTCATTCTTGCAGGCTCCTTGGCTACCAACAAGGACACTGCACATGAAGGTATCAGTTTTAGATAGCATTCTCAAGATGAGGCCAACTAGTAGGCTCACCAGGGGTAAACTAGAATCTAGATAAGACATAACACAAGAGCTAAAGTTTAAAGTATATCAGATTTAAGGTTATATAACATTACAGGCAAAATCCATTACTGCACTATACAAGACCTCGGAACTATTTGTCATAATGGAAGCTTGCTAAGTTTGCTACGATCAGTCCACTGCTGGCAATCCCACTTTCAAGCTCAGAAGCAGGTGATGAAATGAGATAAACTTCTCTCTATAGCATAAGGTGAAAGATAGGAGGTATTATGAATATTCTAACTTACCCCCTTGCTCTTTATCCAGTGTGTTAGAAATTTTGTGTTGATTGAGCACAATGTTTAGAAACATATTTGGACTTTTACAAGGGGAATGTTTAAAGTAAAGACGAGATAATGTTGTTAACAGCTAATTCTGCCCCATCACAGAACCACAGAATAGGAAACCAGTAGTTTGATTCAGTAAAACACCCCCATTTAGTCAGATCTTTTGACAAACACCAGGATTGTTACATGGAAAGGAAGCAGAGAAAACATTTTAGTATTTTTTAATGGGAATATTTTTTATTTAAATTCATTTAATATATACATTCTGTGGTAGTTTGAAACTGTATGCACCCCAGAAAAGCATGTTCTTAAAGTTAATACATTCCTGTGGGTGTGAACCCATTGTAAGTAGGACCTTTGATGAGGATGCTTCAGTTAAGGTGTGGCCCACCTCAATCAGGATAGATCTTAATCCTATTACTGCAGTCCTTGTAATTGGAATGAAATTCAGAGAGAAGAGAGAGCCATGGCAGCAAGATGCTGGAATCAATGGAACCTGGGAGAGAAGGTAGAGACCAGCAGATGCTGCCATTTGCCTTGCCATATGACACAGGAGCAAAGGATCTCTGGCAGCCAGTCTTTGGAGGAAAGTGTTGCCTTGATGATGCCTTGATTTGGACATTTTCCTGGACTCTTAACTGTGAGTGAATAAATTCCCATTGTTTAAGGCAAACCATTTCGTGTTATTTGCTTTGAGCAGCCTATGAAACGAAAACACATTCTTTCTCTCATCAAGATAATAAACATTTACTGAGTACCTCCCTATGCCAGGCAATAAGTTCAATTAACAAAGCAATCCTCTTGACATTCAATGGGAAAAGTAAAGAGCTATGTTGTTGAAACACTTCATTGTTAAATAGTTCATAGTAATGAGGATATATCTCTTTAAGAGAACAGTGAGCTTAAACTGAACAGCTAGACAGAATTAGGGAGTCAATTAGCTTCCCTGTGACTCAATTTTGTCATCTTTAAATTGGACACAATATAATAATATTGTCTTTTCCAACTCACAGACTATGTGAAAGTGTTTTAGATGTAAAAGGAAATATTACTTTGGTTTCCATTTGTAAAAGTCAATAATACTGCATAACATCAACCACCAAAAAATGAGCTAGCTCATATGTGTGCCAGGGGATTTTTCACATAATATGAGAAAGAGCAAGTGACTGTAAGAACTTATGAAAGTAAAGCATAATGACTATTTTCCATCACTAGAGGAATTTAGCACTTCTTGGAATTTTCACATCATGAAATAGTCTATTTAGATCATTCATCCCCATGAAAAATATCACCAGCAGCAGAGTTTATGAATAAGGCCATAGATTGTAGTGGTTAAGTAAGCAAGCTCTGGACTCAGATAATCATGTTGAAATTACTACACCATTTATTAACTGCATGATTTGAGGCAATTACTCAATCTAAGCTGAAGTTTCCTGATCTGTATAACAGAGATTATAATGAAACATACTCAGTAAGGTTTTTTTTTTTTTTTAAGTATTCATATAAATAATTAAAATTAAATATCTAGGGAGTTTTAGATGACAAGATACTAGGTAAGGTGGTCTTACTGTTTATAATAAACAGGACTATTCCAGGCAGATTCCTAAGTTTTACCATATGTCTAATGTTGGTGCATACAAATTTCTACAAAATAAGTCAGTAATTCTTTCTTTTTTTCCTGCTTTTCACATATTTTGGTTAACAGAACATTTGCAGGCATACTTAAAAGATATGAAGTATCTATTTCATTGTCCCACAGGAGTCTATAATTGGGTTTTCATTCTAATTTACTTGATTTCAGCATTGTTTATTGCCTGTATAACGAGAAAGCTCAAGCTTTCTTGCGTAACAACTTTAAGTTATACTTCTTGCCAGTTACTTTTCATAATTTATAACACAGTCTATACCAAGTGGCATGGACAGTTCACCTGTCATTCATCATCTGGCAACACACCTGTGAAGGTCCACCACACACCTGCGTGCTGTGGCACACCTGTGACAAACTTGATATACTTAGGACTCTGTCTTAGTTGGCCAGAGTTTGCCATAACAAAGTAGCACAAACTGACTGGCTTCAGCTATCTATTGTCTCACAGTTTGGACTTCCGAGGTCTGCAATGTTCTGGTGATGGTTTGCCAACAATCTGTGGCATAACTCAATCTCTGACTTTGTCACATGGCTGTCTTCTCTATGTTTCCTACAGACTGTCCAAATTTCCTCTCCTTATGAGGACACCAGTAATATTGGATTAGGACTCACTCTAATCTGGTTTGTCCTCAACCAATAAGGTCTTTGAGATCCTTTTTCCAAATAGGATCACATTCATGGGACTGGGGGTTAGTACTTGAACATATCTTTTTGGGGGACACAATTCAATCCATCACAGGCTGTGTGTGTAGAATCCTACTACATATATATTTTGAATTATCACAGACAAGGCTTAAGAAAATCATATTTTGTTTTCATATCTCATTCTGGGTTGAATCTAAGGAAAGGAAAACCAGATTTTACTGATTTTCCATACCAGCTATTTGGTTTTCTCTGAGCAAACATTATCCATCTGGGGAATATGGTATGGTCAAGAGATATTTCCCAAGTGGGGATTGTGAAGACTGGCTGAAAGGTTATATGAACATTTTAGATGGAAATTAAATACGAGTGAATTGACATCCACCCTGGCTTTTCTCATTTTCTATTTAATTAAATTTTCAAGATTTAGAGGGCAAGATGACTTTTTTGGAGTGAATATATCATCTAAAATGAGGCTAACAGTGTTTTCTTTCCATGTTTGTTTGTTGTTTTGATCTCCCTCGAGGATAATGGAGGTAACAGGACAGGGATATAATAAAATAATAAGGATTGTGGATTGTTCATTTCTGAAACTTTCCCACAGCTCATTATTTTACCTTTCTACTTCTGACTGTTACAGGAAATTCCTGAAAATTGGAACAATATTTCACTGTACATTTGCCAAACTCTCTTTCCTCAACTATTCCCAAATCTTAAAACTATCTCCATAGCCCTAAAACTACATAACCCTAGTCTTGATTAGTTCACTCCGAGGACAACCATGACAACAGTAGGTATTTCTTGAATCCTAATGTGTGCCAGTTTATCTAATCCTCACAACAGTCCTGTGAGATAACAGTGCCTGATATGCAGCAGGAATTCAATCAAGGATGCAATCTAGAGTCGAGTGGAATGATAGGAATTCAGAGGAGGAAGTGGAGGCTTAGGGAGATTAATTTACCCAAGGTCACACAGCTAGTAAAATCCTTTAAAACTCAAGGCTGTCTGACACAAAAGACTGGGTTCTCTACTCTTCCTCTCTAACTTAACAATATATTTCTGTCCAAACTTATTTAAAATCATCTATATGTATTCCTCCTCCAGATCTATAGCAATGCAAAGGTAAAGAAGGGATCTTAAATTTAAAGCTATTTTAGCATCTAAAGTCATTCTATGCAAAGAGTTAACCCTTAATCCGTACTCCTTACACAAGGGCTTAGGTAGAGGAGAAATTATGACAAATTTTGATCTCTGATTATATGAACTTTACCTAAAAATTAGCCTGATGGGAGGAAGTGTGAAATTATACTCTATGTATAACTTTGCTGGTATGGAAGCACGGTAACAATGCTATTTTCTACTCCTTACTCACTCTACCTACAAAGGAAGATTTGTTTCTCGTCCATCTACAATAACAAGCAGGTGTCTATTTCATTCAGGAATATAATTCTCTAGACTCTACACTTGTATTCTTAGCCCAGATACATTTGAACTCTGAATTTAGTGAAAGGGGCTGTTTAATTTTCAAACCTAATATGTATTTCAGATGACTCAACTTTCTAAGTTGATTTTGTTATTTTTTTTTTAGTTCTTTGCCTCTCCACTTCTTCAAGGTCAAGTATAGACAAGTTCAGGACCCTGATCTGACTGTGTTCTCTGTATTTTGATCCTATTTACAAAAGAAGCAGCACATTCTATCTTTCTTTATCAAATATAAGTTCCAAGTCATACCTAAGCATACTGAAATCTGTCTATGTAGTAGAGACAGTTCCCTGATGAGCTCACATCTCAGACATTATCTCACAACAGTTTTCTTTGTCTGCTTTCAGAAACCTTCAGCACTCACAAGTGTCTGGAAAAGGAGGATGGTTTCTCATATATTCTGCATTACCACTATCACCTTTGGATGTTCCAGTTCTCAATAAAATTTTATCATCACAGCATTTTCAAAATATTATTTCATTACCTTTGCAGTCAACTTTTCTCTTGCTTTCCCATGGGAGAGTTTTTTTTTTTTTTTAATCTATTTGGAATTCTTGCTTCCTGCCTCCTATATAAGAAATTTTCTAGCATTTGCATGACAGGTGAAAGAAGATTTTGCAATGATTTTTATTTCATTTCTTAAAAATCTCCTGCTATTTTAAAAATGTCCATTTCACATTCAAGTTGTCCTCATTTTCTTCTTGACCAGTGTCCTTGGACTTTTGTTCTGTGGGAGCACAGATCCCCCCAGTAGTCTTGCTAAATTTCTGTTTCTCTCACTGCAGCTAGTGGTGCATGCAGGGAAGGTGCACTTTTTCACTCTCTTCTCTGCACTAATCCTCACTCAGTCAGCCGGGAGCCTGAAAGTTCATTTCTGTCTCCTGGTAGACTCTGCAGTCTATCTTTAAGACCACATTTTTGCCAGTAAGAAGGAAAAAAAAAAAAAAGCAACTTTTCTGTACAATTCCATTTCACATCTGAAGTTTTCCATGTAGACCCAAATCTATCCAAACTTTGCAAAGTCTGTAACATTAGAACGCCATTTCAGCAGTCACATCTCAATGTTCTTTATATTTTGTGCCTAAATTGAATATGCTGTTTTCTTCCTCTGGCTGTTTAATAGCTTCTCTGCAAATGCTTTCCAGCAATTTTGTGGCTTTCCTATAAACTCATTTTAACATTTGTCATGTATTGTTCCATCCCAAAAGATTAGATCAAATGATTTCTTGCCTATAATTTGAATTGCAGTAAATATACCTTTTGGCATAATTCCCAATGGATTATTGATGCCTCCTCCCAGCCTCCATAGCCTCTTGTGTGGGCATTTCTTCTTATCAATTGTGTATCTTACTCTGAGAAGAAATCTTTTCAAAGATTCGTGTGAACCCCCACACCCCAGCCCCTCCCCAGAGATCCCTTTTCTTCCCGTTGCATATGGGGAACAGAGATTCTCCTCCCTTCTATGCTATGCTTTAGCCAGGTTTTTTCCATCTCTTGCTTTCCCCAGCTTGATGTTCTGCAACTAGTTGTTGAAAACAGTTAAGTTTTATGCTTTTGAATCTTATCCTGAATTATCCTAAAAGTCCTTTGTTTCCACACTGCTTTTTAATGTTAACTTCACTACTCGCAACAACCCTCTTCCTTTCATTTCCCCAGTTACCTTTTCATATCTACTCCTTCAGCTTAGCTTGTTCCTTTCCTCATGACTAATAATAGAGTTAAGGTTTAAATCTAAAGAGGTATGATATACAAGTGGAATTCAGACAGTCTAGTACATGAAACCTGATTCTGCTATATTTGAGCTAGATGACTTCAGGCAAGTTATTAAAACTTTCAAAGCAACAATATCTTTTTCAGTAAAACAAAAATAAAATTTGGATAATTGTAGAGACCTTGTAGGTTTTCTGAATTTAATGTTATTTTTTCTGAATTTGCTACCCATTTATTTTCTTTGAATATCTACTGTATACACTCCCCCAAATTTGATTATATCTCTCACTCCCTCATCTGTGCTGCTCTGACTCTCAAGTTTTCTTTCACCACACTGACCCTTATTGTATTGTAATTATTTCTCTAGAGACAGCACAGTGATGTAATTTTTAGTGTGACTTCTGGACTCAGAAACCTGACTCTAAATTGCCTTGGATTCTCCATGCTTAGTTTCCTCTATAAACTGAAGATCATAATAGTATCTACTCATATGATTGTTATGAAGAATAAATGAAGAATAAAGGACTTAAAATAGTGTCTGGTACATAGTAACTGCTCACTAAACATTAGCTGATATTTGTGTAATTCCATTCATATGTGGTCTCTGTGATGTTGACAGTTGTATCCACTCATTTATTTCTCCTTAGAAGCAAGCATATTACCTAGAATACAATGCATGCTCAAATAATGTTTACTGAATTGGACTAAATTGAGTAAAGCATCTAGAATACACTTTCTGGCTTGTGCAAGGCACTTGGACAATGTTTGCTTTCCTTGGAACAAGTTTTACTGCTTTCTTCATTTGGAGAAAATTTGTCACAGAAAAGCTGTGCGAATTCAGTAGCCCATTAACTGGAATTCAGGTGGACTGCTCCAGGACCCGACTGTACGGATGGAGCTCACAGCTTCCTAGTCTGGCTGTCTGGCCAATGGTTAATACATCTTACCCACGAATGCATTTTTGTGCAATGTATTCTGGCCCTGTGAGTCAAGACATGAGGTGGGCCACAAATGGCAGTTTGAAGTATGTCTGAGACCAGCAATAACCAAAGATCACTTGGGGTCCCAATCTATTTCCTAATAAAAAATTAGTTGAATATCTCTGAATAAAAGAAATAAGTATTTTCTACATAGAATGACAAGCTACTTGCTTTTCTCCCTCTCTTTCACCCTTTTAGAAGCTTGGAAATATTCAAAGAATTGCATAACATTACTCTTCATGATGTCTATCATAGCCAGATTTAACAATTTATTATTATTATTTAAATCCAAGACTTGTGGTTCCACTACTACTTTCTGAAGTCTTGCCTTGACTCTTGGCAATGAAAGGGAGTCTAATAAAAATTTGCTGAAGGCAAAATAAGATGTTCGTTTAAAAAAAATTCTTTAAATTTTGACCTAAATTTATGAAGAAGAAGAAGAAGATAAAGGATAAAGGGGAAGAAGAAAGAGGAAAAGATTGTTACAGAAAGGGGAGATAGAGTAAATATTCAGTGAATGGTTACAGGTTCTGATGAAAAATAAAATTTCTTCTTGACTGGTATCTTCTATTGTCTATATACTTGTATGAATTTTAATCTCATTACCTTTCTAACAGAATAACAGAAGAATAAACTTATTTAGAAGAGAAATGAACTTATGTTAGGGAAAACCTTCCTGGAAAACAAATCTTCCCATGTGTTTCATTTCGATAATTTCATTTGGATTTCATTAAGCAGCAAGCTACAAGGCAAATGGACATTGACCTTTGGGGCAAGAGGGTTACTAAACCTTCCCAAATGTCATAAGACTATAAATTAGTTCAGAGTACATTACTCAGCATGTTTCACATGATTATAAAATGAAAATTTCTGAAGAAAGGTCATATCAGTACTTCAACTGGGAATTTATGGAACTTATATGACAACATTGGCAGATAATCAGAGCACTCGGTGGGTGTCCAACCATCTAGGTCTATCTCAGAGGTAGCCTAACCAATATAAGTAACATCAGGGAGCTGAGCTTTTTGCAGAGAAGTTCCATGATGCTCTGGTATTAAAGGACTCACTTGCTGAGACTTGAGACTCACATACCATAAAGTTGCTATATGTGGCTTCTCAGAAGATAATGACTAATTTTTTCAGCATCTTAGCCAGGAGGCTATTTTAAATGAAGAATAGGCTGACATAAATAAAATCATTCTGCAATTCTTTTAGACTCAAATAAACTTTTTTCTAGTGATATTTGTACCCTTTAATTAAGAAGAAATAGGCTTTGCTATCATCCAGGGATTATAATGCTCCTTGTCACATTTGCTTGAATCCAGACCTAACTGTTTGTATACTTTGTGGCACTGCTTTTTATTTAGGTGGTTATGCAATGTAAAAACTCTGCAATAGAGAGTGGCAAAAGCTATTTAGTTTCTTTTGGATTTCAAAATGCCTGTCATTTTAGACTGAAAATGCTTTCTGTTTTTGAGTAATAGTACAGATTAAAAGGGAGATAGCTTTCAAACATAAGTAGGAAAAGGTCAGTATTTTGTCTATTTATTCCTTCTCTAGAACACTTTTTCATTTATTTTAACTTAATCTCATCTCTAATAAAAAAAAAATAGTTAGGCTTATCCATTCCTAAGGGAGAGGAAAAAATTGTTTCAGTAAAGAAGTCATTTAATACAGAGCCTTTGTGAAAAATGATACCCTGTTATAGCTTTTCATATAAATGGATTTTGTAACTTCCATAATTGAACTCCACGGTACATACTAGTTAAAATTACAATATAAAATAACATTATGTACCTATAAAATATAAAATTAAATTATAAAAATAATATGAGCATGTTTCCCAGAGTAGGACACTCTAACAGCCAGAAAAGAGAGCAATTACAATTCTAGTTTATAGATCAGTAAAGATTTTTCAGAATTTTGTTGCTTCTATGGGGCTGTGTGGTGGTGCATTTTTAAAGTAAAGTAGACATGCTATTCATCAGAAAGAAATCTAATAGCATTTTTTATGAGCATATGTAGCCACTTCCCCATGATCTCTTGACCTCATCATCTAATTACCCTATCAGTGATGGATGGCCAACCAAACTTTAGCCCATCCATGATTGATGTTGCAACAATGGGGTGAACAGAAAGTGGAACTCTGCTGATAAGATTCTAGGCTCAAGATACTTGATGTATTCAATGGAAATAAAAACACATATATTGACTCTCTAACAACATGCAACACACTAGATGCTGCTGAAGATACAAAGGTGACAAAATGATAGCTCTTGCCTTTAGTTATACACGGTGTAAAACCTGATGTCAAGTGACTTGTAATTAAAATAAATGCTATGGGAGCTGTCAATGTAGGATGGGTTTTCAGAGATGGAAAAACTAAAATATGTTAGAATTATCAGGAAAGCCTACCCCTATCAAAATGGCAAAGTGAGAAACCACAGAGCTTCATCTCCCCATAGAAGCTTTGAACAACCAGCCAGAGCTGGCAGAAACAGCTTTCCTAAAGCTCCAGAAAACAGTTAAAGGATTGCATCAAGAAGGTGAAATCTGAATCAAGAAAAAGACAACATAAAAGCGGTAGGATCTCCTGATGCCCTGGCTGACCTTTACCCCGTCCCTTAACCTGCTTGGCAGGCAGCTGGCCCTTGCTTTCAAGAGAGGGTCCCTGGTCCCAATTCTGAAGGGAAAAGTAACCCTTGTGCATTTAGTGGGAGCACATATATCTGACCCAATCTGCTTGGTGACAGCCTGAGGGACTGTACCAGGACACTCATCATACACTCACCATCCCAGAACTTGCTCTGTATGTAGAAGGGAGCTCACAGAGCTATCCTGCAGAACTCTATGGGAAAGCAATCAAGTAGTAGCTGCCTGGGCAAGGGACTGCTGACTGTAGGACTTAACACTATAGTGCCCAGAACCATAAGAAAACACCTTCCTATTTAAGTGGGAACATTTATATCATGTAAGTGGGGGAATTCCTGGGGCCACATGTGCAGCAAGGACAAGGGAGGCCACTAGGATTCAGCCTGGAGCAACTCTCTAAACTCATTGTATGGATAAGCTCTGAAGGAGGGCACTCACGCAGGTCAATCTGAAAGACTATGATAGGAGTTTTCTTCTATCCCTTCTCACTTTTTTTTTATTTAGCTCCTGGCATTCAAGGAAAGCTCTGTCATAACACTAGTTGGACAGAAGATTAAGGAACTGATGGCTCAGAATCTAAATTCTGGTGAACATACATTAAAATATCTAGCTTTCAACAAAAGACTACAAAACATACAAAGAAACAGAAAACGATGGCCCAGGCAAAGGAGAAGATTAAAGCATAGAAACCATCAATGTGGAGAAACAGACCTAGGACATACCAAACAAAGACTTTAATGCTCAAAGAACTAAAAGAAAACATGGACAAAAAACTAAAGGAAATCAGGAAAATGATGGATGAAGACAAAGAGAATATCAATAGAGACCTCAAAATTATGAAGAGGAACCCCAAAGAGTTGAAGGCCACAGTAACAGAAATTAAAATTTCCCTAAATGTGTTCCACAGCAGATCAGAGCTGCACATGAAAGAATCAGTAAACTTGAAGGTAAGACAATTGAAATCATCCAGTTTGGAGAGGAGAAAGTAGAAAGAGTGAGGAAAAGTGAACAGGTCCTGAAGAACCTGTGGGAGCACTGTGAGAGTTCCAGAAGGAGAAGAAAATGAGAAAGGGGCAGAGAGAATATTCAAAGAAATAATGGCTGGAAACTTCCCAAATTTAACAAAAGACATGAATATATCCATCCAAGATGCTTAATGAACTCCAAACAGGATAAACCCAAGTAGACCCATTCTGTGACATAATCAAACTGTCTAATGACAAAGATAAAGAGAGTTCTCTAAAACGTGTCAGGGAGAAGCAACATGTCATGTACACGGGAGCCTCAGTGGAGTAAGTGCTGATTTCTCATCAGACACCATGAAGGCAAGAAGGTGTGGGTTGAAATACTTAAAGTGCTGAAAGAAAACAACTGCCAACCAAGAATTTTATATTTAGCAAGATTTTCTTTCAAAAATGAGGTAGAGATTAAGACATTCCTAGATAAACCAAAGCTGAGGGAGTTCTTAAGCACTAGACTGACCCTACAAGAGATGCTAAAAAGAGTTCTGTAGGTTGAAAGGAAAGGACAATAGACAAGAGATCTAAGCCCTGGTGAGGGTAATGACATTAAAGTCAGTACTGTATTTTTGGTTTGCAACTCCACTTTTTCTGACTTCCTAAAGGATCTAAAAGGCAAATATACAAAATGTAATGATAAATCAGTGCTTTGGGACTCATAATTTGTTACAAGAACTAAATAAATGCTGTGTGTCGGGGATCAGGAAGGTATAGGAATATAGTTTCTGTAAACTGTTGAAGTTAAGTTTACCAAAACAAATGAGACTTATAGATTTAGCATGTTAAGTTTAAGCCCCATGGTAATTACAAAGAAAATATCAGAGAATTTGCACAGAAAGACTTATGTATACACTGGAATACAAAGTGGCGTCTGAGGTCACTAGAGAAAGTACAGGTAACAAATGCACTGATGGAAGGTGGGTAAATTTGTATATTTTGAGGGTTAACTTGACAGTATTCTCCTAACTGAACTGCTCATCCTTTACATGCAGCAATTCCACATAGACATATAAATGATTATATGTGTCATTGTTTATAATAGAAAAACTTTGGGAACAAAATAAACATACATCAACAGGAGCTTAAAGAACTTACCTAAACATACCCACACTCTGGAATACTATACATTCATTTAAAAGAATATACTAACATGGAAAATATTTTTAAAAACTCAAATAGAAAAAGCAAATTGCAGAATATTGTTTACAACATAATTATAATTGGTCGAGGCTGGAGTAAAGAGAAACAAGCATCAAAGTATCCATTCAGTTCAAAAGTATCCATTCAGGATAAAGTGACTGGGGAAATGGTGAAGTTGTTAAAAGAAAGAGGGAAATTGGTGCCAGGAGTTGGTTTGCTAACAGATGAATGAGTTAAGCAGACAACTGGAAGAGAAGGTTTGATGGTCAGTTGAGAATTCTGAAGTGACAAATATTTGGAGTCATCTCCATAAAGATGATAGTTGGATCACAGCAGATGAACTCTCTGTGGTAGAGAGCACAGAAAAGAAATATAATCCAGAGGCAAAACCTTGAGTAACACGTGCTTGTAGGCAGGGAGAGAGGGGAAGGAAAAAAACACAGAGAAAGAGAATCAGAGACAAGGAAAGACAACTCAGTTCAGGCAATATCACGAAGGCTGAGATAAGAGAGTGTGAAGAGGGGTGAACCATGTCACATTCTGTAGAAAGAAGTCTACCAAAAGGAAATCTGAGTCAAGTTGATTGGCACTGGAGTTACTGATAAATTTTAAGAGAACAATCTTGGGGAATGAGAGAAAAGAGAAGACAGATTTTAAGGGAGTGGGTGGTAGCACCCCAATTATATATTTGAGTTATACCTCCACTTGCTTTGTAACCTTTCTAATTATTTCATCATCTAGGCACCAGGAAATGAATTGGAAATAAAAGAAAGAAACAGCAATGACAGTAAAATTATTCCTTGTGACTGAACTTACATAAACAGGCACTTGTAGGCCTACATACAAAATTTTCAAATTTGTTCACTAGACACTTCAGTATACCACTTAGCAAGGTAAATTGTTCCCCATTCTTAAGGGACTCAGTTGGATAGAGCTGAGAGGTGAAGGATAAGGCAGGGATTACAATATTTTAAATAGCACAGCAGGAACTGTATTTATTTTCTTTCTCTAGTAAAGAACAGAAATGAAATAAGACACATTTCTCTAATCCATCTGAAACCTTTGGTTTCTTTCTCCACCTAAAGCAAACTGACTTTCTAAAGAACCATTTATTTGCTTTAGATTTTCCTCAAACTGAACTATTTTAAAATAAGAGGTTGATGGTGAAACCAGTGTGATCACTAGAAAAGTAGGGACAATGAAGAAGATTCAGGAGTTCTAAAAGGAGGAGAAATTTTCTTACTTAAATGAGAGTGACAAAAACAAACATGGTTTCATTCCCCAGTGAAATGCATCAGCCATCCTTTTGAAGTTGGGACCTTAATGCCAGTGCTCCCTCCCCTGGGTAACTGAAGAAGCTAACAGTAACACCCTCATCAGAGTTGGGCGCATCAGGAATACGAGAGTCTAGACCTGGCTGTCACCATTTTACTTAGCATATGTTTAAACCTATTCAAAACTTGATTAAATATCATATACAGATTGTAGCACTCACCTAAGTGAGTGATCAACACCTGTAGTAAAGTCACTTTACCTCCATATATTTTCAGCATCTGACCAATTACTTCCTTTTATCTTCCTTCTCAAGTCAGAAAGACAGGAAGAAGATGGTTAAAAAAAAAGGCTTTAGTGATCATCTTGTTCAATCCTTCAATCCTTCCATCTTACAGATGAAGAAACTGAGGCCCTGGGAGGTGACCTTCCCAGGGCTACATGGATTTTTAACGGAAAAAGCAGAGCTAAAAACCCCTGCTACTTGATTCTTAGTCCTTGCTCCTCACATATATGATAAATTCAACAGTTACTTAGCTTGTTGGGGGTTTAATGCTTTAAAAAAAATTACTTACTGATTAATTATTCATGAAGTTTTGTATGTTTGAGCAAAGCTGGACAGAGCAATAGAGAACAAGCTTAGAATCAGAGAGGGAAGACACACTCTACTAATCAACTCCATTTCCTCTCACCACAGGTAGAAATAATTTCCCTTTTTCTCTGCTTGACCCCTATTAATTTCTCCACTGCCTGCCACCTCCTAAGACCTCTGCAGGGTTCTCCACTGTCCACTACATAACTGCCCCCACAAATTGTCACACACCATATTTGTGGGTTGGAAGCAAGCATAGAGGTAGAATTCAATGTAACTGCGAGCATTATAAACTAAACAACAAAAAGCTCTTGGTGACCAACAATTCTGTTTGGGGGCTTCTTTTTCACTATTATCTATTTGTACTTCCTTGCACATGGCTTTGTAAATTATTTACATGTATCACAGAAGTTCTTCAAGGGGAAAGACCATGATGATGAAACTTTTTCATCCATTTTCCTTACAACTCTGTGGTCCTGGGGACCCAGAGAAGACTTAATAAATTTCACTTGCATTTTTAGACTGCATTGATTTGGTACTTTCCAGTAAAAATGTCCTCCTACTTTCTTTTATAAATGATGAACAAGAGTTGGAGGTTTTATTGCTAGCTCTGCCTGTAATTGTTTATCTGGACTTCAGCCTTTTTATCTATAAAGTGGGAGGGATAGGCTTGCCCATTCTAATATCCTTTCCTATTCTAACATATAATGGGCCAATGTCAGAATCCTGATATAGGAGGATGAGACCAGGGAAGGTAATGATCACATTTTCTAAAAATGATATTGAGTGCTACTATGAGAGATGATACTAGACTTCAAAATCTCTGACTACTTCATGTATAGCTTATGTGTTTTTTTTTTAATTGTGCAGAATTTCAACCCATAAGATTTTTCTCTTCAACACAGTTCATGAGGATGGATTCCTAATCCCCCAGCCTTGATTACCTTGATTAAAGAAGCTGTGTG